>NC_052158.1:3917331-4206351 GCF_902713615.1 Scyliorhinus canicula
CCCCCCACCGCCCGGAATAACCCTGCCCTCCCTGCCCCCCCCCCTCCCGGAATAACCCTGGCCTCTCTGCCCCCCCACCCCACCGCCCGGAATAACCCTGGCCTCTCCCCCCCCCCTCCCGGAATAACCCTGGCCTCTCTCCCCCCACCCCCCCCCCGGAATAACCCTGGCCTCTCTCCCCCCACCCCCCCCCCCGGAATAACCCTGGCCTCTCTGCCCCCCCCCCCCCCACCGCCCGGAATAACCCTGGCCTCTCTGCCCCCCCCCCACCCGGAATAACCCTGGCCTCTCTCCCCCCCCCCCCCCCCGGAATAACCCTGACCCCTCTACCCCCCTTCCCGGAATAACCCTGGCCTCTCTCCCCCCCCCCACCCGGGAATAACCCTGGCCTCTCTGCCCCCCCCCTCCCGGAATAACCCTGGCCTCTCCCCCCCCCCTCCCGGAATAACCCTGGCCTCTCTGCCCCTCCTCCTCCCCGAATAACCCTGGCCTCTCTGCCCCCCCCCCCCCCCCCACCGCCCGGAATAACCCTGGCCTCTCTCCCCCCACCCCCCCCGGAATAACCCTGGCCTCTCTCCCCCCACCCCCCCCCGGAATAACCCTGGCCTCTCTGCCCCCACCCCCTCCCGGAATAACCCTGGCCTCTCTGCCCCTCCCCCTCCCGGAATAACCCTGGCCTCTCTGCCCCCCCCCCCCCCCCACCGCCCGGAATAACCCTGGCCTCTCCCCCCCCCCGGAATAACCCTGGCCTCTCCCCCCCCCCCCCCCCACCGCCCGGAATAACCCTGGCCTCTCTGCCCCCCCCCCCCCCCGGAATAACCCTGGCCTCCCTGCCCCCCCCCCCCCGGAATAACCCTGGCCTCTCCCCCCCCCCCCCCACCGCCCGGAATAACCCTGGCCTCTCTGCCCCCCCCCCCCCCCCCGGAATAACCCTGGCCTCTCCCCCCCCCCCCCCTCCCGGAATAACCCTGGCCTCTCTGCCCCTCCCCCTCCCGGAATAACCCTGGCCTCTCTGCCCCCCCCCCCCCCCCGGAATAACCCTGGCCTCTCTCCCCCCCCCCCCCCCCTCAGTGACCCGAACATCGCCCCCTTACTGGCAGCACAATTAGCCGATATTGACAAGAAGATGCCCGTCTTTGACCCACATCTGACCCCTTCACATTCTTTGATCCAGATCCACAGAGAGAGTTACACGGGGCGGATGACAACGAGGAAACTAAATGGATCAGAATGTGCCAGATCCCACAGTTCATTCAGCCCTGCCCGACCCACAGTCTGTACGTCTGCAACTACCACACAGATTTCCTGTCACTATGGGAACGAAGGGGTTTAGTTTCAGCAGGCGGGAAACCTCTTCCCTCAGGCCCCCTCCTGAGATACAGACTTCAACCTGCCCCAGGACAGGAGTATGGGGGTGAAGGTCAGACCACAAGACTTCTCCGATGGGGAATATCCGAGCCGACAAGCTCGCTAAACAGGGAGCCCGACAGGGGGAACCATGGCGACCGCCCATTCCGGAGCAAATCAGTACGATTGTAGTCAAACAAACCAAGAAGATGTTAATGAGGCCCAGGGTGCTGACAGCAAAATAAAACAACTGAGACGAGGGGAATACCCCGATGGTTACAAAAGGTGGAAAGGGGGAATAACTGTAAAAGAGGAATCGTCCTGAAGGGGGCACTCTACATCGTACCCACCCAAGACCCCAATCAATAATCTATCAATACGGGCTGCCCTTCAACCCGGCTGATCACTTGGAATGTGAGGGGGCTGAATGGGCCGGTCAAGAGAACGAGAGTAATCTCGCACTTGAAGGGACTGAAGGCGGATGTAGCAATGCTACAAGAGACCCATTTGAAGGTGGCGGACCAGGTCCGCCTGAGAAGGGGGTGGGTGGGACAGGTGTTCCACTCAGGACTGGACGCAAAGAACCGGGGGGTGGCGATCCTGGTAGGGAAGAGGGTGTCGTTCGTGGCGGCGGAGATGGTGGCGGATAAAGAGGGTAGATATGTCATGGTGAAGGGTAGGCTACAGGGGGATAAAGTGGTGATGGTTAATGTGTATGCCCCGAATTGGGACGACGCTGGCTTCATGAGGCGCCTACTGGGCCTCATTCCGGACCTGGAGGCAGGGGGCCTGATCATGGGGGGGGACTTCAACACAGTGCTGGACCCCGTGCTGGACAGATCGAGTTCAAGGACGAGTAGGAAGCCGGCAGCGGCAGAAGTGTTAAAGGGGTTTATGGAGCAGATGGGAGGGGTAGATCCCTGGAGGTTTGGGAGGCCGAGGGCGAGGGAGTATTCCTTTTTCTCCCATGTCCACAGAGTCTATTCTAGAATTGACTTTTTTGTATTGAGCAGGGGACTGATCCCGAAAGTACGGGAAGTGGAGTACTCGGCCATAGCGGTCTCAGACCACGCGCCACACTGGGTAGATTTGGAAATGGGGGAGGCGCGAGACCAGCGTCCGCTGTGGCGCCTGGATGTGGGGTTGCTGGCGGATGAGGAGGTGTGTAAGAGGGTCCGGAAGAGTATTGAAAGATATCTGGCCACTAATGACACGGGGGAGGTGCAGGTGGGGATGGTCTGGGAGGCCCTGAAGGCGGTGATCCGGGGGGAGCTGATCTCCATACGGGCACATAGGGAAAGGAGGGAGAGACAGGAGAGGGAGAGGCTGGTGGGGGAGCTTTTGGACGTGGATAGGAGATATGCGGAGGCACCAGAGGAGGGGCTGTTGGGGGAACGGCGCAGTTTGCAGGCTAAGTTCGACCTGTTGACCACCAGAAAGGCAGAGACACAGTGGAGAAGGGCGCAGGGCGCGATTTATGAATATGGGGAGAAGGCGAGTAGGATGTTGGCGCATCAGCTCCGCAAGCGAGATGCGGCTAGGGAAATTGGGGGAGTGAGGGAGAGGGGTGGGAACGTAGTGCAGAAGGGGCCAGAAGTAAATGGGGTTTTCAGAGACTTCTATAAGGAGCTGTATCGGTCAGAGCCGCCGACGAGGGGAGGGGGGATGGAGGGCTTCTTGAACAAATTGAGGTTCCCCAAGGTCCAAGAGGAGCTGGTAGAGGGGCTGGGGGCGCCGATAGGGTTAGAGGAGCTAGTCAAGGGGATTGGGCATATGCAGACGGGGAAGGCGCCGGGGCCAGACGGGTTCCCGGTGGAATTTTATAAAAAATATGCGGATTTGGTGGGCCCTGTGCTGGTACGAGCCTTCAACGAGGCATGGGAGGGGGGGGCTCTGCCCCCGACAATGTCGCAGGCACTGATCTCTCTGATCTTGAAGCGGGACAAGGACCCCGTGCAGTGTGGGTCATATAGGCCTATCTCGCTCCTGAATGTGGACGCCAAGTTGCTGGCAAAGATTCTGGCTACCAGGATAGAGGATTGTGTGCCAGGGGTGATACACGAGGACCAGACGGGTTTTGTGAAAGGGCGGCAGCTTAATACGAACGTGCGGAGACTGCTAAACGTCATCATGATGCCGGCAGTGGAGGGTGAGGCGGAGATAGTGGTGGCATTGGACGCGGAGAAAGCATTTGATAGGGTGGAGTGGAAGTACCTGTGGGAGACGCTGGAACGGTTTGGATTTGGGGAGGGATTTATTAAATGGGTGAAGCTGCTCTATTCGGCCCCGACGGCAAGTGTAGTGACGAATGGTAGGAGATCGGAGTATTTTGGGCTCCACCGGGGGACCAGACAGGGGTGCCCCTTGTCCCCCCTGCTCTTCGCACTGGCAATTGAACCGTTGGCGATGGCACTGAGGGGCTCAGGGGGATGGAGAGGGCTGACAAGGGGCGGGGAGGAGCACCGGGTATCGCTATACGCGGACGACCTGCTGCTATACGTGGCAGACCCAGAAGGGGGAATGCCGGAGGTGATGGAACTGCTAGCAGAATTTGGGGACTTTTCGGGGTACAAGCTAAACTTGGGCAAGAGTGAGGTATTTGTGATACACCCAGGGGACCAGGAAGAGGGAATCGGGAGACTCCCGTTGAAGAGAGCAGGAAAGAGTTTTAGATATTTAGGGGTGCAGGTGGCAAGGAACTGGGGGACTCTCCACAAGCTGAACTTCTCCAGGCTGGTGGAACAGATGGAGGAGGAATTTAAAAGGTGGGACATGGTGCCGCTGTCGCTGGCGGGCAGAGTGCAGTCCGTTAAAATGACGGTCCTCCCGAGGTTTTTGTTTTTATTTCAGTGCTTGCCCATCTTCCTCCCTAGGGCCTTCTTCAAAAAGGTGACGAGTAGCATCATGAGCTACGTGTGGGCGCATGGCACCCCAAGGGTGAGGAGGGTCTTTTTGGAGCGGAGTAGGGACAGTGGAGGGCTGGCATTACCCAACCTTTCGGGGTATTACTGGGCGGCTAATGTGTCGATGGTGCGTAAGTGGATGATGGAAGGGGAGGGGGCAGCTTGGAAACGAATGGAGAGGGCGTCCTGTGGCAACATAAGCCTGGGGGCCCTAGTAACGGCGCCATGGCCGCTCCCTCCCACGAGGTACACCACGAGCCCGGTGGTGGCGGCCACCCTCAAGATCTGGGGGCAGTGGAGGCGACACAGGGGGGAAGTGGGAGGTCTGATGGAGGCACCGTTAAGAGGGAACCATAGATTCATTCCGGGGAACATGGACGGGGGATTTCAGAGCTGGCACAGGGTGGGCATCAAGCAGCTGAAGGATCTGTTTGTAGATGGGAGGTTTGCGAGCCTGAGAGAGTTGGAGGAGAAATTCGGGCTCCCCCCGGGAAACATGTTTAGACATTTGCAGGTGAAGACATTTGCTAGACGCCAGGTGGAAGGGTTTCCCTTGCTCCCCAGTAGGGGGGCGAGTGATAGGGTGCTCTCGGGGGTCTGGGTTGGAGGGGGGAGGATATCGGACATCTACAAAGTAATGCAGGAGGCGGAGGAGGCATCAGTAGAGGAGCTGAAAGCCAAGTGGGAGGGGGAGCTGGGAGAACAGATAGAGGATGGGACATGGGCTGATGCCCTGGAGAGGGTTAATTCTTCCTCCTCGTGTGCGAGGCTTAGCCTCATTCAATTTAAGGTGCTACATAGAGCCCATATGACGGGGACAAGGATGAGTCGGTTCTTTGGGGGTGAGGACAGATGTGTCAGGTGTTCGGGAAGTCCAGCGAACCATGTCCATATGTTTTGGGCATGTCCGGCACTGGAGGAGTTCTGGAAGGGGGTGGCAAGGACGGTGTCGAGGGTGGTGGGATCCAGGGTCAAACCAGGATGGGGACTTGCGATCTTTGGGGTTGGGGTGGAGCCGGGGGTACAGGAGGCGAGAGAGGCCGGAGTACTGGCCTTTGCGTCCCTAGTTGCGCGAAGAAGGATACTGATACAGTGGAAGGACGCGAGGCCTCCAAGCGTGGAAACTTGGATTAATGACATGGCAAGCTTTATCCAGTTGGAAAGGGTCAAATTCACCCTGAGAGGGTCGGTACAAGGGTTCTTCAGGCGGTGGCAGCCTTTCCTCGACTTTTTGGCTCAGAGATAGGGTGCAGAGGTCGCAGCAGCAGCAACCCGGGGGGGGGGGGGGGGGGGGGGGGGGGGGGGGGGGTGGCAACAACGGTTGTGGTGGGTTATTTACGGTTGAAATGCGGGCAAATTTGTTCGCAGTTCATGTTTGATGTTGATTGTTGCTTTGTTTGTTTTTGGGGAGGGGGGAGGGGGGGAGGGACAACGCGCGCGCGAGTTCGGGCGGGGGGGGATATTTGTTAAGAGGGAATATTTTGTAATATTCTATAGTTAGTTGGGGTAAATATTTTCATGTTAAAAAAATTTTCAATAAAAATTATTTAAAAAAAAAACACAGTTCTTAAATAAGTTTCACTCTCTGCTAATCTAGCTGTAGTAACTCAGTCTATCTTTGCCAGCCTGCTCGAAGCCACTTGCTGGGTGTGATGCTGTTGATGTACTCTCTGATGTATTCTCTAGATGTCTATCTGTGGAAAAGGCAGAGCCTGTGTGCCCTGTCCCTTTATATGTGTTGAGAAGTGCCCCCTTGTGGTAATGCCACGTCTGGGTGTCCTGATTACCCATTGGTTGTGTCCTGTTGTAATGACCCATTGTCTGCATGTCATGGCATCTCTGGTGCTCCCTCTAGTGGTTACTTAGTTGTAGTGTATTTACATTAACCTCTTGTGTATTTGCAGTGATGCAGATCACCACAGCCGGCAGCTCTCTGCTCACTGAAGCGCCAGCAGCAGCAGTGGACAGAAGTAGTTGATGACCAGGGGTGGGGTGGGGGGGGGGGGGGGGGGGGGGGGAGCTTGTGGAAAGTTCCACCCATGGTCACCATGACTCAGACAGACTTTTAATTCCAGATTTATTAATTCAATTTAAATTACACCAACTGCTATGGTGGGATTTGACCCCATTTTCCCTGAGCATTAGTCTGAGCCTCTGGATTATTCATGGGTGGCACAGTGGTTAGCACTGCTGCCTCACAGTGCCAGGGACCCGGGTTCAATTCCGGCCTCAGGTGACTATGTGCACAGTTTGTACTTTCTCCCCATGTCTGCGTGGGTTTCCACCGGGTGCTCCGGTTTCCTCCCACATTCCAAAGATGTGCAGATTCTGTGGATTGGCCAGGATAAAATGCCCCATTAGTGTCCAAAGGTGTGTGGGTTTGGTGGGGTTACAGGGATAGAGTGGGGGAGTGGGCCAGTGCAGACTTGATGGGCCAAATGGCCTCCTTCTGCACTTTAACAATGATTCCATGATTTCTTTGATAAAGTCTGTCTCCAGTCTGTCTGAGAACCAGGTCCCAGACCCAGAGTCTAAGCCAAAGAACCCAATCTCAAAGAACAAAGAAAAGTACAGCACAAGAACAGGCCCTTCGGCCCTCCAAGCCTGCGCCGACCTTGCTGCCTGCCTAACGTCTGCTGACTGCTCACTGTGTCCTGAAAATAACAGATATCTGATTTAGCAGCTCCAATTAACATAACTACTGTTGCATCCAACTTTTTTCTGAATTTACGCATACTTTACAGCTAGAATTCTCTGCTCTCTCCCCTCAGGGGGGTCTGAGGAGGTGGCGGGAGTGAGGCGGGAATTTACTTGGATGGGATTCCCTCCAGATTCCCACCCATCCCGACCCTGCAGTGATTTTACACTGGGTTGGGCAGAACCTCAGACGGGAAACCTGCCCTTGCCCCAATTAATGGCCACTTAAGGGCAGTTTTACGGCCAACCTCAACTTTTAGACTGGCAGGCAGATGCCAGCCCAGGATGGGGGAGACCCTGGAAACAAGGAATTAAGGAATGTCAACTCTCATCGGGGAGTGTGGCGGAGGCAGTGCCTCCATCAGAACCCCAATTCTGATTACGATCATCTCCCCACCTTGAGGCCCGATGATCTCTGGACCTCTCTATCCTCTGGCCCATCCCCCAAGACCCCGAATTCCCCTTTCACGACCACCGAGGCCTCCCCTACCCTCCCCGCACTGGGACCCCTTTCACTGACCTGCGTCTGCCAGAACATGGTGGCAGCTCAGAACAGGTGGGTGTCAATGGCAAAGCCAGCATTTGTTGTCCATCCCTAATATCTACACAGACCAATGGAGCCATTCACTCACACAAACAGTAATGCTCCCTTCACGAGTAGCTGTGTTCTATCACCACCATGTGGCCAAAGTCAGTAATGCAGGGAAAATAAATCAGTGGAGTTCCGATCTCAGCCAGTGGATGGCAGTGTTGCGCCATGGAAAATAGGATTTTTATGTTAAAAATATTTTTGTTTATTTACCTGAATAAAGATCAAAACACAAAAACCCTGGGGGGAGACATCGTCCCTGAGCTGACCTGCCCTCGATCGGCGTTCCCGAGCTGACCTGACCTCAGTGGGCATTTTCAAGGGGACCTGACCTCAGTGGGCGTTCCCAAGCTGACCTGCCCTCAATGGGCGTTCCCAAGCTGACCTTCCCTCAATGGGCGTTCCCAAGCTGACCTGCCCTCAATGGGCGTTCCCAAGCTGACCTGCCCTCAATGGGCAGTGCCGAGCTGACAGTGTCATAAGGGGGCGGGGCTACACTTCTCCTGTGGTGCGCTGGAGTCTGCACAGACCAGAGCGCTGGATGACCAGGTTGCAGTGGGGGAAAGGAAGGTTGGATGCATCATCAGAGCCCAGGAGAATGTGCAGATTTCTCTTTCAAAAGCGCCGGCCTGTGGCTTCCCGCCGCAAGCAGGAAGTTACGGATCAGTGAAAATTCATCTCAGAGGGTTGAACTTTCCCTTGCAGTTCATTGTAGTGCCAATTTCAGCCACACGATGGTGATGTTGAGCTGTACAAAGATCAGTAAAGTTTTACAGCGCAGTATCGCCACCTGCTGCTGGATACCTGGTACTGGCAGGAATACCAAAAACACAAAATGCTCAAAACTCGCTGATCAGACAATTCAGGCAGGACCTTTCTTCACAACTGAAAGAGAATTGGATCAGAAACAAAGGACGGAAAATAAACATGAGCCTGTGATGCACCATCAATTGGACGCGCGACACGATGAAGATCCAAATGTAGGCTTTAATCAGCTAGATGTTAGCCCGGTGGTCGACTACAGTGAAAGGCCGACCGCCGGGTCCTCTGGGTACTTATACCCTGGCTCATAGGCGGGGCTACTTGCCTCTCGACCAATTGGTGAGCAGTCACATGACTGGTCTCAGCCAATCAGCCGAGAGACACATGTCCAGCCTGAGCCAATGGGCAGCAAGTGCTCTGCAGCAATGGCAGCACTCCCAGTCATACCACCACATTCATCCCTTGTGGAGAACAAAGCTGGGGGGGGGGGTTAGGGAAAGGAGGGGGGGGGCTGAGGACTGGTGGTATGACTAGAGACAAATCGAGATGAACGGTGGCTGCCCACTGGCTCGTGGCAAATGTGAACAGAATTTGACAGAGTCATTACAGTTGAAAAGCAAAAAAAGGTACATTCATGCAATAGAGTCCAATAAAGTCCAGTGGTGCCTTCAGATGGACTCAATCAGCCTGTCGGGTGCCCGTGGTGTCCTGGCGGACTGCCGCAGTGGAGCCGGTGACATCGGGCCGGTGATGGTCCTTGACTCCGGGAGCGTCGGTCATAGGTCTGTTTCCGTACCCCGGGCCGGTGTTGGAGACGCTGTGATCGGGAAAGGGAGGCCCTGTGCGCTGGTTCGTGGGAGCGCAGGGGGGAATAGGGATTGGGAGGGAGGTGTTGATGTAAGGGGGGCGCGTGTGTTCGGGATCGGGGCCTATCACTCCGTTGCACTCTACGTAGCCGAGGATGGCTAGACCGTCGGTGCTAAACACGCACTTATCCTTATTGTAGGTCAAATTAAGGAGTTTTGCGGTTTGGAGGAATTTTTGAAGGTTGGTGTCGTGGTCCTGCTGGTCATGGCCGCAGATGGTGACGTTATCGAGATATGGGACGGTAGCCCATAAACTGTGCTTGTCGACCATTCAGTCCATCTCCCGTTGCAAGACCGAGACCCCATTTGTGATGGGGTCCACCGTGGAAAAGACTTTGTATTACCCGATCCTGTTAACCAGGTCGGAAATATGAGGGAGAGGATACGCGTCCAGCTGCATAAACCTGTTGATGGTCTGGCTGTAGTCAATGACCATCTGGTTTTTCTCCCCAGTCCTAACTACCAGCACTTGGGCTCGCCAGGGACTGTTGCTGGCCTCTATGACTCCTTCCTTCAGCAGCCTTTGGACCTTGGCCCTGATGAAGGTCCGGTCCTGGGCACTGTAACGTCTGCTCCTAGTGGCAACTGGTTTACAATCTGGGGTCAGATTCGCAAACAAGGAAGGGGGGTCCACTTTGAGGGACGCGAGGCTGCAGACAGTGAGGGGGGAATAGGGCCGCCGAATTGGAAGGTCAGGCTCTGCAGGTTGCACTGGAAGTCCAGTCCCAAAAGTGCGCAGAGACGGGGAAGGACGAGGAGTTTGTAGTTCTTGAAAACCCTCCCCTGGACGGTGAGGTCCGCTATGCAGCACCCGGTGATCTGGACGGAGTGTGAACCTGAGGCTAGCGCTATCTTATGCTTGACCGGTTGAACGGGGAGCGCACAGCGTCTTACCGTGTCGGGGTGGGCGAAACTTTCCGTGCTCCCGGAGTCCAGCAGGCAACTCATCTCATGCCCGTTGAGCTGGATCTGCGTCATCGTCGTGGCGAGCGTGCGTGGTCGCGACTGGTCGAGGGTGATCGAAGCAAGCTGTGGGGTGATTGCAGTGAGTCGTGGTGAGAGTTCCTGGTCGTCCTCGTTGGCGGAGTAGTCGCTGGAGGGGCCTTCTGTGCCGGCCCAAGATAGCGGCGCCCAGGACCAGCACGTGGAGTCGGGGCCCCAAAATGGCGGCGCCCGGGACCCACACGGGGCGTCCGGGGCCCAAGATGGCGGCGACCACGGGACCCTCGTGGCGGTTGAGGGCAGGGTCAGCGGTGTCTGCGGGCCAATCGGAGCAGCCGGGAGCGGGGGCAGGGAGGCCCGTGGGCCGGATGCGGGGGCCGTGAGGTGGAGAGGCCTGTGCGCCGCGCTCGGCCCTGGGGGAGTGCGGGGGGGACGATCCGCGGTCACTGAGCGGAACAGCAGCGACCGACTTTGTCTGGCAGACCACAGCGTAGTGGCCGTTCTTCCCGCAGCTCTTGCACACAGCGGAGCGGGCTGGGCAGTGCGGGCGGGGGGATTTTGCTAAGCCACAAAAATAACAGCGGGGCCCTGCGAGCTTGTCAGGGCGTCCCGCAGCGCAGGCCTGAGGGGGGGTCGGGGTTGGCGGAGGACGGAGAGGGTGTGTGCCACGAAGCCCAGGGGGCTGCCGTGCGGCCGAGGGCGTATGCGCTGACGTTCAGGTCGGCCCCCTCCAGGGAGGTTGCGAGGGTCCGTGCCTCAGCTAGGCTGAGGGTGGCCTTTTCCAGTAGTCGCTGGCGAATGGAGGAGGCTTGCACGCTGGCAATGTAAGCGTTCCTGACTAAAAGTTCCATGTGCTCTGTCGCAGAAACTTGGTGACAGGCGCAATTTCTCCCCAGGGCCGCAAGGGCCCGGTAAAACCCGTCGAGGGACTCACCGGGGAACTGTTGTCTTGTAGCCAGGAGATGCCGTGCATGTACTTGGTTGACCGGCCGGAGAAAGTGTTCTCTCGGGAGATCCATAGCCGCGTCATAGTCCTGTTCGTCCTCAATCATCGAATATACCTCCGTGCCCACGCACGAGTGGAGGATGTGGAGTTTCTGTTCCTTGGCGGGCTGGCTGGTTGCAGTCGTCAGGTGGCTGTTAAAACACGCCAGCCAATGTTTAAAGGTTGCGGGGGCGTTCGAAGCGTGTGGGTTGATGCGGAGGCAGTCGGGTTTGATGCGTAGCTCTATTTGAAATTTCTAGCTGATTAAATTGATGCACCATCAATTGGACGCGAAGCATGATGAAGATCCAAATGTAGGCTTTAATAAGCTAGATGTTAGCCCGGTGGTCGACTACAGTGAAAGGCCGATCGCCGGGTCGTCTGGGTACTTATACCCCGCCTCATAGGTGGGGCTACTTGCCTCTCGACCAATTGGTGAGCAGTCACCTGACTAGTCTCAGTCAAACAGCCGAAAGGCACATGACCAGCCTGAGCCAATGGGCAGCAAGTGCTCTGCACCAATGGCAGCACTCCCAGTCATACCACCACAGCCTGGACTTCCCACTTCCATGTTCCTGTCACACACCGAATCCCTATCGGGAAATTCCACACTGCCGGTCTGGACAATGTTCAAAACAGCCCAGGTTGGTAGAGTGAAATTTCCCAGTTTGGGATCTTGCTGTGTGTCTGGAGCTGAATTCACAAATCTGGGCTTGGGTTCCGAGTACAGAGAGGAGATTAATTGGGGAAAAGGTTTAAAAATCACTGAAGTGGGTGTGAAGACATGAAATGTATTTCTGGGGATTGTCTGGGAGATACTTTGATCTAAAATGAATGGAGACGTTGTTCCTGGATTATCCTGGGCAGTGCCCGAGGTTTGTGTCAAACCGTTACTTCATCCCTTGTTCTTGGATTTGAATCAAACAACAGCAATTTATATTTATACAGAGCCTTTCGCGTAGTAAAATGTCCCAAAGTGCTTCACGAAAACATTATCAAACTGAATTTGACCGTCAGCCACAGAAGGAGATATTAGGACAGGTCATGGAAAGCTTGGTGACAGAGTGTGAAAGGAGGACAGTGAGGGAGAGAGGTGGAGAGGGTTAGGGAGGGAATTCAGAAGCTTTGTGTCCAGTTAGCTGAATACATCGCTGGCAGAGGCAGAACAAGGAAAATCCGGGATGTACAAGAGGACAAAAATAGAGGAGAGCAGAAATCAGGGAGGTTTGTAGGGATTGGGGAACGTTCCAGAGATAGGGAAGGGTGAGGACAGGGAAAGAAAATTCCTGGAATACCCAACAGGTCAGGAATCAGCTGTGGAGAGAGAAACAGAGTCAATGTTTCGGGTCGTGACCTTTCATCAGAACTGGGAAAAGTTAGAAATATAATAGATTTTAAGGGTGTGAAATGGGAGAGGGTAAATAGGAAGGTCTGTGATAGGACAGAATAGGGAGAGATTAAATGATAAAACAGTTGGTGGGTCAGTGCCAAAGGCAGCAGTAATGGGACAAGTAAAGAAACAAGACTTGATAGAGGTGCTCACAGAGATTATGTTCTGAAATTTAAACTGAATGTTTGGGTCTGTAAAGTGCCCAATTGGAAGCTGAGCTGCTGTTCCTCGAGCTGGTGTTGAACTTCACTGGAACAGTCCAGGAAGCTGAAGTCAGAGATGTCAGTGTGAGAGCACAGTGCAGAATTAAAAGGCACCGCAAGCTCAGGGTCATGGTTACGGACTGAAGAGAGGTGTTGAGCAAAGTGGTCACTCAATCTGTGTTTGGATTCCCCAGTGTGGAGGAGATGGCATTGTGAGCAGTGAATACAATCTGTTCAATTGAAAGAGGTCAAAGTGATTGACAAGTTGGGAGCTGATTGAGGATTGGAGCAGTGTCACCAAGAGAAAGATCCCTTCTGAATGCTGAAAGGGGAGGGGAAGGTGTGTTTGGTGATGGTACCACACTGGAGGTGGTGAAATAGATGGAGGATCCGTTGAAAGTGGAGGCTGATGAGTTGGAAGGTGAGGACAAGGAGAATCCGATCACGGTTCTGGGAGGCAAAGGGTGAGAGCAGAAATTCAGGAAATGGTTCTCTGATGGCCAAGATGTGGGGGAATTACACGGGGGAATTCTCAATTGAGGGAAAAGGAGGAAATATTGAGAATTTCTACTCCATTTTGGAGGATATTAAAGGGGCTGAGATTCTGATCCGGTTCTGATCCGGATCTGTAAACGGGACAGGGTCTCAGTTTAACTGATCTACAGCTGCTGGGAAAGTGAGAAGTTTAAATGTGAGAGTAATTAGCTGTAATTCTGTAAAGGGTGGAAATGGAGCATTTCCCTGGAGTCTGTGAATATGGTCATTGTCAGAGCTCAACTTTCACATTGAGAATAATTGCTTCACTAACAAACCTGTTGGACTTTAACCTGGTGTTGTAAGACTTCTTACTTTGACAATCGTGATACACAATGGGCTGTCCAGATATTAAAGTCTTCAATTTGGTGTCACGTCCACACCTGAGATGTTCCAACGTGTCATGGATCAAATTCTAAGTGGATTAGGAGGCCAGTTTTGCTTAGATGATATCTTAGTTCCTGGAAAAAATGAGGAAGAATCTCCACAACTGAGATGCGACACTCCAGAGCCTAGAAGATTACGGATTAAGAGTGTGGAAAGATAAATGTGAATTTTACCAATCTTCTATTGAATATCTGGGTCACGTCATGGACACAAAGTGACTCCACTAATCACCTTCAAAAGTCAAAACCATTACGGAGGCATCTACGCCTCAAAATGTCAACATTTATTCTTTTTTGGGACTATTAAATGTTTTTGATCATAGATTTCATAGACTTTTTCATAGATTTTACAGTGCAGAAGGAGGCCATTCGGCCCATCGAGTCTGCACCAGCTCTTGGAAAGAGCACCCTACCCAAGGCCAACACCTCCACCCCATCCCCATAACCCAGTAACCCCACCCAACACTAAGGGCAACATTGGACACTAAGGGCAATTTATCATGGCCAATCCACCTAACCTGCACATCTTTGGACTTTGGATCTTTGATCATGTTATGGTTGCACAGATACTGCAGTGTAAAGCTGTAGCTGGGATTTCTTCTGTGATTCCATTTCTCACTCGGCTCCTACACTTGACTCCAGCGCCTTTTGTGACCTGTGATCACAGTGAAAATTCAGGCCAGAGAGTTGAACTTTCCCTTGCAGTTCATTGTAGTGCCAGTTTCAGCCACACAATGGTGATGTTGAGCTGTACGAAGATCAGTAAAGTTTTGCAGCGCAGTATCGCCACCTGCTGCTGGATACCTGAACTTCCCACTTCCTTGTTCCTGTCACACACCGAATCCCTATCGGGAAATTCCACACAGCCGGTCTGCACAATGTTCAAGAAAGCCCAGGTTGGGAGAGTGAAATTTCCCAGTTTGGGATCTTACTGTGTGTCAGGAGCTGAATTCACAAATCTGGGCCTGGATTCCGAGTACAGAGGATAAGAATGTCCTCCTGGTTTAGTAACTGGGACATTGGTGGGTAGTTAGAATGTGAGAATGAAAGTGAAATTAGACCAAGCAACACCACCTCCCCCTGGCTGAGAATGGTATTGCAGCAATAAAATTAGATTTTTTAAAACCAGTGCAGCAGCTCCTGGTGAGACTGGAACAACATGTTTCCCTGTTCAATTAACCAGCAGATCAAATTAATAATAAAAACAGAAAGTTCTGGAAAAATGTTCAGCAGGTCCAGTCTGCAGAGAGAGAAACAGAGTTGACGTATCGAGTGGAATATGAATCTTTTTTAGATGATTTCCAGCATTCGCAGTATTTTGTTTTTATTACAACAGATCAAATTGTTATAGTGTATAAATATCGTTTAACTGATGCAACAACATTACTTGTCAGCAAAATAGTAAACTTAAACCCACAAACTGTCTATGGGTTTATTTTTAACCCAGTAATTTCTCAGAATCCTTATGTTATTCAGGCCCTGAAATTTATTTCAATGTTCAATTAGTTCACACAACTTCATTTCAGTCACTAATATCTGATGATATCTCTCCAGTGTTCCTCTGTTTTGTTCTTTATTCAGGTAAATGAATAAAAACATTTTAAGAATAAAAATCTTGTTTTGCATGGAGCAACACTGCCACCCGCTGGCTGAGATCGGGACTCCACAGATTTATTTTCCCTGCATTAGTGACTTTGGTCACCTGGTGGCGCTAGAACACAGCTGAATGCCAGAGGTGAGGTGAGTGAATGCCCTTGACATCAAGGCAGGTAAATCATTCACCATAACGCTATCAACCTGCTGGAACTCTCTCACTCAATGCACTTGTTTCACAAACATTCACAGCAATGGGCATTCTAGCATCGCTGAACTGAAAAGTAAGATTGTTTTACATTGGCTAATATAACACGGCAAATGGGAGTAGGGTTAAAGGGAGATGGTTTAGCTCAGTTGACTGGACGGCTGGTTTGTAATGTGGAGCGACGCCAGCAGTGTGGGTTCAACTCCCATATCAGCTATGGTTATTCAGGAAGGTTCAACCTTGCTCCTCGCCTGAAATGTGGTGACCCTCAGGTTAAACCCACCACCAGTGGTCTCGGATCGTGTTTTCCAGGTCCTTAAGGGGGAGGGGGAGCAGCCCCAAGTCGTAGTCCACATTGGCACTAACGACATAGGTAGGAAAGGGGACAAGGATGTCAGGCAGGCCTTTAGGGAGCTAGGATGGAAGCTCAGAGCGAGAACAAAAAGAGTTGTTATCTCTGGGTTGTTGCCCGTGCCATGTGATAGTGAGATGAGGAATAGGGAGAGAGAGCAATTAAACACGTGGCTACAGGGATGGTGCAGGCGGGAGGGATTCAGATTTCTGGATAACTGGGGCTCTTTCTGGGGAAGGTGGGACCTCTATAGACAGGATGGTCTACATCTGAACCTGAGGGGCACCAATATCCTGGGGGGGGGGGGGAGATTTGTTAGTGCTCTTTGGGGGGGCTTAAACTAATTCAGCAGGGGCATGGGAACCTGGATTGTAGTTTTGGGGTACGGGAGATTGAGAGTATAGAGGTCAGGAGCACAGATTTGACTTTGCAGGAGGGTGCCAGTGTTCAGGTAGGTGGTTTGAAGTGTGTCTACTTCAATGCCAGGAGTATACGAAATAAGGTAGGGGAACTGGCAGCATGGGTTGGTACCTGGGACTTCGATGTTGTGGCCATTTCAGAGACATGGATAGAGCAGGGACAGGAATGGTTGTTGCAGGTTCCGGGGTTTAGGTGTTTTAGTAAGCTCAGAGAAGGGGGCAAAAGAGGGGGAGGTGTGGCGCTGCTAGTCAAGGACAGTATTACGGTGGCGGAAAGGATGCTAGATGGGGACTCTTCTTCCGAGGTAGTATGGGCTGAGGTTAGAAACAGGAAAGGAGAGGTCACCCTGTTGGGAGTTTTCTATAGGCCACCTAATAGTTCTAGGGATGTAGAGGAAAGGATGGCGAAGATGATTCTGGAAAAGAGCGAAAGTAACAGGGTAGTTGTTATGGGAGACTTTAACTTTCCAAATATTGACTGGAAAAGATATAGTTCAAGTACATTAGATGGGTCGTTCTTTGTACAATGTGTGCAGGAGGGTTTCCTGACACAATATGTTGACAGGCGAACAAGAGGCGAGGCCACATTGGATTTGGTTTTGGGTAATGAACCAGGCCAGGTGTTAGATCTGGAGGTAGGTGAGCACTTTGGAAACAGTGACCACAATTCGGTGACCTTTACGTTAGTGATGGAAAGGGATAAGTATACCCCGCAGGGCAAGAGTTATAGCTGGGGGGAGGGCAATTATGATGCCATTAGACATGACTTAGGATGTGTAGGTTGGAGAAGTAGGCTGCAAGGGTTGGGCACACTGGATATGTGGAGCTTGTTCAAGGAACAGCTATTGCATGTTCTTGATAAGTACGTACCAGTCAGGCAGGGAGGAAGGGGTCGAGCGAGGGAACCGTGGTTTCCCAAAGAAGTGGAATCTCTTGTTAAGAGGAAGAAGGAGGCCTATGTGAAGATGAGGCGTGAAGTTTCAGTTGGGGCGCTTGATAGTTACAAGGAAGCGAGGAAGGATCTAAAGAGAGAGCTGAGACGAGCAAGGAGGGGACATGAGAAGTCTTTGGCAGGTAGGATCAAGGAAAACTCAAAAGCTTTCTATAGGTATGTCAGGAATAAAAGAATGACTAGGGTAAGAGTAGGGCCAGTCAAGGACAGTGGTGGGAAGTTGTGTGTGGAGGCTGAGGAGATAAGCGAGATACTAAATGAATACTTTTCGTCAGTATTCACTCAAGAAAAAGATAATATTGTGGAGGAGAATGCTGAGACCCAGGCTATTAGAATAGATGGCATTGAGGTGCGTAGGGAAGAAGTGTTGGCAATTCTGGACAAGGTGAAAATAGATAAGTCCCCGGGGCCTGATGGGATTTATCCTAGGATTCTCTGGGAAGCCAGGGAAGAGATTGCTGAGCCTTTGGCTTTGATTTTTAGGTCATCATTGGCTACAGGAATAGTGCCAGAGGACTGGAGGATAGCAAATGTGGTCCCTTTGTTTAAGAAGGGGAGTAGAGATAACCCCGGTAACTATAGGCCGGTGAGCCTAACGTCTGTGGTGGGTAAAGTCTTGGAGAGGATTATAAAAGATACGATTTATAATCATCTAGATAGGAATAATATGATTAGGGATAGTCAGCATGGTTTGTGAAGGGTAGGTCATGCCTCACAAACCTTATCGAGTTCTTTGAGAAGGTGACTGAACAGGTAGACGAGGGTAGAGCAGTTGATGTGGTGTATATGGATTTCAGTAAAGCGTTTGATAAGGTTCCCCACGGTCGGCTATTGCAGAAAATACGGAGGCTGGGGATTGAGGGTGATTTAGAGATGTGGATCAGAAATTGGCTAGTTGAAAGAAGACAGAGAGTGGTAGTTGATGGGAAATGTTCAGAATGGAGTTCAGTTACGAGTGGCGTACCACAAGGATCTATTCTGGGGCCGTTGCTGTTTGTCATTTTTATAAATGACCTAGAGGAGGGCGCAGATGGATGGGTGAGTAAATTTGCAGACGACACTAAAGTCGGTGGAGTTGTAGACAGTGCGGAAGGATGTTGCAGGTTACAGAGGGACATAGATAAGCTGCAGAGCTGGGCTGAGAGGTGGCAAATGGAGTTTAATGTGGAGAAGTGTGAGGTGATTCACTTTGGAAAGAATAACAGGAATGCGGAATATTTGACTAATGGTAAAATTCTTGGTAGTGTGGATGAGCAGAGGGATCTCGGTGTCCATGTACATAGATCCCTGAAAGTTGCCACCCAGGTTGATAGGGTTGTGAAGAAGGCCTATGGTGTGTTGGCCTTTATTGGTAGAGGGATTGAGTTCCGGAGCCATGAGGTCATGTTGCAGTTGTACAAAACTCTAGTACGGCCACATTTGGAGTATTGCGTACAGTTCTGGTCGCCTCATTATAGGAAGGACGTGGAAGCTTTGGAACGGGTGCAGAGGAGATTTACCAGGATGTTGCCTGGTA
The DNA here is from genome assembly GCF_902713615.1 of Scyliorhinus canicula. Lineage (NCBI taxonomy): Eukaryota > Metazoa > Chordata > Chondrichthyes > Carcharhiniformes > Scyliorhinidae > Scyliorhinus > Scyliorhinus canicula. The sequence continues at coordinate 3,935,976 of NC_052158.1, forward strand.
TGGAGGGAAAATCTTATGAGGAAAGGCTGATGGACTTGAGGTTGTTTTCATTAGAGAGAAGAAGGTTAAGAGGTGACTTAATAGAGGCATACAAAATGATCAGAGGGTTAGATAGGGTGGACAGCGAGAGCCTTCTCCCGCGGATGGAGGTGGCTAGCACGAGGGGACATAGCCTTAAATTGAGGGGTAATAGATATAGGACAGAGGTCAGAGGTGGGTTTTTTACGCAAAGAGTGGTGAGGCCGTGGAATGCCCTACCTGCAACAGTAGTGAACTCGCCAACATTGAGGGCATTTAAAAGTTTATTGGATAAGCATATGGATGATAAGGGCATAGTGTAGGTTAGATGGCCTTTAGTTTTTGACTTCCCATGTCGGTGCAACATCGTGGGCCGAAGGGCCTGTACTGCGCTGTATCGTTCTATGTTCTATGTTCAGTCAGCTCTCTCTCAAAAAGGGGAAAGCAGCCTCTGGGACTGCAGCAACTTGTGTTTCTATTCAGTGTCTGAGAACCCTGAGGGGTGGGGAAGCTGACAACTTAACTTCAGTTTCAAATAAAAAAGTTAACCTTCTTCAAAGCTGCCTTTTACTCTGCTTAAAACAAAGATTTAGTGCCTTTTAACAGTGATATTAAATAAACTAAATTCACACCACACACATCATTTAAAAGAAAATCCTCCATTTGTTTCATGACTTCAAAGGTCAATTAGCATCTGAAAAATTTCACAGCCACATTGATTGAGAGATAAATATTGACCAGGACACGGGGAGGAACTCTCCCCAACTCAAAATGATTCAGTGGGATCCTATATATCCACCTGAGTAAGCAGGCAGAGTCTTAATCGCCCAACATTCAACATCGTAGCTAATGGGGTGGTTTAGCTTAGTGGGCTAGACAGCTGGTTTGTTAATGCAGAACAAGGCCAGCAGCACGGGTTCAATCCCTGTACCAGCCTCCCCGAACAGGTGCCGGAATGTGGCGACTAGGGGCTTTTCACAGTAACTTCATACTTGTGACAGTAAAAGATTATTATTCAGATATTATAAGAACATAAGAACGATCACTTTTCCAGGAGACTCATCCGGAGTGAGACTCATACAGAGTGGGAGATTGAAACTTGGTAATTTGGTGCAGTGAGGTAATTCGGTGCAGAGTGTGAGGAGGTGCTTTTTAACCCTGGTAAGTGACTGGTAAGTAGTCTCTCTTTTTCTTTTCATTGTCTAATTTATTTATTTTTATTTTGAAATTCTAGTTGTTTAAGTTTACCAAGGGTTTAAGACATGGCAGGAGATCCCAGACCCGTGTCATGCTCCTCGTGTGCGATGTGGGAGCTCAGGGACACGTCCACTGTCCCTGGCTCCTTCACGTGCAAGAAGTGTGTTCAGTTGCAGCTCTTGTTAGACCGCTTGACGGCTCTGGAGCTGCGGATGGACTCACTTTGGAGCATCCGCGATGCTGAGGAGGTCGTGGATAGCACGTTTAGCGAGTTGGTCACACCGCAGGTGAAGGTTACTGAGGGCGATAGAAAATGGGTGACCAAAAGAAAGAGCAAGAGTAGGAAGGCAGTGCAGGTGTCCCCTGCGGTCATCTCCCTGCAAAACAGATATACCGCTTTGGATACTGTTGAGGAAGATGGCTCACCAGGGGAAGGCAGCAGCAGCCAGGTTCATGGCACCGTGGCTGGCTCTGCTGCACAGCAGGGCAGGAAGAAAAATGGCAGGGCTATAGTGATAGGGGACTCGATCGTAAGGGGAATAGACAGGCGGTTCTGTGGACGCAATCGAGACTCCAGGATGGTATGTTGCCTCCCTGGTGCAAGGGTCAAGGATGTCTCGGAGCGGCTGCAGGACATTCTGGGGGGGGAGGGTGAACAGCCAGCTGTCGTGGTGCACATAGGCACCAACGATATAGGTAAAAAACGGGATGAGGTCCTACAAGCGGAATTCAGGGAGTTAGGAGTTAAACTAAAAAGTAGGACCTCAAAGGTAGTAATCTCAGGATTGCTACCAGTGCCACGAGCTAGTCAGAGTAGGAATGTCAAGATAGATAGGATGAATGCGTGGCTCGAGAGATGGTGCAAGAGGGAGGGATTCAAATTCCTGGGGCATTGGGACCGGTTCTGGGGGAGGTGGGACCAGTACAAACCGGAAGGTCTGCACTTGGGCAGGACTGGAACCGATGTCCTAGGGGGGGTGTTTTCTAGAGCTGTTGGGGAGGGTTTAAACTAATGTGGCAGGGGGATGGGAACCAATGCTGGAAGTTGGAAGGTAGTAAAACAGGGACAGAAACAAAAGGAAGTAAGGGGAAAAGTGCAAGGCAGAGAAGACATAGTCAGAAATCCATAAGGGCGACAGTACAAGGTACAGTGACTGAGGGGAGCACAGTGAATAGGCCCAGTACTAACAAAAGGAATAAAACTGGAGATGTTAAGATTCAAAACAGAGGTAAAAAAACCAACATAAGTGTACTTTACCTGAATGCTCGTAGTATTCGGAATAAAGTAAGTGAGTTGGTGGCACAAATCATCGTAAATGACTGTGATTTAGTGGCCATTACTGAAACATAGTTAAAGGATGGTCACGACTGGGAGTTAAATATCCGAGGGTATCAAACTATTCGGAAGGACAGAGTGGATGGTAAGGGAGGTGGTGTTGCTCTGTTATTTAAGGATGACATCCGGGTAATAGTAAGGGATGACATCGGTGCTATGGAGGATAAGGTTGAATCCATTTGGGTGGAAATCAGGAATAGTAAGGCGAAAAAGTCACTGATAGGAGTAGTCTATCGGCCACCAAATAGTAACGAGATGGTGGGGCAGGCAATAAACAAAGAAATAACTGATGCATGTAGAAATGGTACAGCAGTTATCATGGGGGATTTTAATCTACATGTCGATTGGTTTAACCAGGTCGGTCAAGGCAACCGTGAGGAGGAGTTTATAGAATGTATCCGCGATAGTTTCCTAGAACAGTATGTAATGGAACCTACGAGGGAACAAGCGGTCCTAGATCTTGTCCTGTGTAATGAGACAGGATTGATTCATGATCTCATAGTTAGGGATCCTCTCGGAAGGAGCGATCACAATATGGTGGAATTTAAAATACAGATGGAGGGTGAGAAAGTAAAATCAAATACTAGTGTTTTGTGTTTAAACAAAGGAGATTACAAGGGGATGAGAGAAGAACTAGCTAAGGTAGACTGGGAGCTAAGACTTTATGGTGGAACAGTTGAGGAACAGTGGAGAACCTTCCAAGCGATTTTTCACAGTGCTCAGCAAAGGTTTATACCAACAAAAAGGAAGGACGGAAGAAAGAGGGAAAATCGACCGTGGATATCTAAGGAAATAAGGGAGAGTATCAAATTGAAGGAAAAAGCACATAAAGTGGCAAAGATTGGTGGGAGATTAGAGGACTGGGAAATCTTTAGGGGGCAACAGAAAGCTACTAAAAAAGCTATAAAGAAGAGTAAGATAGAGTATGAGAGTAAACTTGCTCAGAATATAAAAACAGACAGTAAAAGTTTTTACAAATATATAAGACAAAAAAGAGTGGCTAAGGTAAATATTGGTCCTTTAGAGGATGAGAAGGGAGTTTTAATAATGGGAAATGAGGAAATGGCTGAGGAACTGAACAGGTTTTTTGGGTCGGTCTTCACAGTGGAAGACACAAATAACATGCCAGCGACTGATAGAAATGAGGCTATGACAGGTGAGGACCTTGAGAGGATTGTTATCACTAAGGAGGGAGTGATGGGCAAGCTAATGGGGCTAAAGGTAGACAAGTCTCCTGGCCCTGATGGAATGCATCCCAGAGTGCTAAAAGAGATGGCTAGGGAAATTGCAGATGCACTAGTGATAATTTACCGAAATTCACTAGACTCTGGGGTGGTCCCGGTGGATTGGAAATTAGCAAACGTGACACCACTGTTTAAAAAAGGAGGTAGGCAGAAAGCAGGAAATTATAGGCCAGTGAGTTTAACTTCGGTAATAGGGAAGATGCTGGAATCTATCATCAAGGAAGAAATTGCGAGGCATCTGGATAGAAATTGTCCCATTGGGCAGACGCAGCATGGGTTCGTAAAAGGCAGGTCATGCCTAACTAATTTAGTGGAATTTTTTGAGGACATTACCAGTGCAGTAGATAACGGGGAGCCGATGGATGTGGTATATCTGGATTTCCAGAAAGCCTTTGACAAGGTGCCACACAAAAGGTTGCTGCATAAGATAAAGATGCATGGCATTAAGGGTAAAGTAGTAGCATGGATAGAGGATTGGTTAATTAATAGAAAGCAAAGAGTTGGGATAAATGGGTGTTTCTCTGGTTGGCAATCAGTAGCTAGTGGTGTCCCTCAGGGATCCGTGTTGGGCCCACAATTGTTCACAATTTACATTGATGATTTGGAGTTGGGGACCAAGGGCAATGTGTCCAAGTTTGCAGATGACACTAAGATGAGTGGTAAAGCGAAAAGTGCAGAGGATACTGGAAGTCTGCAGAGGGATTTGGATAGGTTAAGTGAATGGGCTCGGGTCTGGCAGATGGAATACAATGTTGACAAATGTGAGGTTATCCATTTTGGTAGGAATAACAGCAAAAGGGATTATTATTTAAACGATAAAATATTAAAGCATGCCGCTGTTCAGAGAGACTTGGGTGTGCTAGTGCATGAGTCACAGAAGGTTGGTTTACAAGTGCAACAGGTGATTAAGAAGGCAAATGGAATTTTGTCCTTCATTGCTAGAGGGATGGAGTTTAAGACTAGGGAGGTTATGTTGCAATTGTATAAGGTGTTAGTGCGGCCACACCTGGAGTATTGTGTTCAGTTTTGGTCTCCTTACTTGAGAAAGGACGTACTGGCGCTGGAGGGTGTGCAGAGGAGATTCACTAGGTTAATCCCAGAGCTGAAGGGGTTGGATTATGAGGAGAGGTTGAGTAGACTGGGACTGTACTCGTTGGAATTTAGAAGGATGAGGGGGGGATCTTATAGAAACATTTAAAATTATGAAGGGAATAGATAGGATAGATGCGGGCAGGTTGTTTCCACTGGCGGGTGACAGCAGAACTAGGGGGCATAGCCTCAAAATAAGGGGAAGTAGATTTAGGACTGAGTTTAGGAGGAACTTCTTCACACAAAGGGTTGTGAATCTATGGAATTCCTTGCCCAGTGAAGCAGTTGAGGCTCCTTCATTACATGTTTTTAAGGTAAAGATAGATAGTTTTTTGAAGAATAAAGGGATTAAGGGTTATGGTGTTCGGGCCGGAAAGTGGAGCTGAGTCCACAAAAGATCAGCCATGATCTAATTGAATGGCGGAGCAGGCTCGAGGGGCCAGATGGCCTACTCCTGCTCCTAGTTCTTATGTTCTTATGTTCTTATAACTTGGAAATATAGTTTGACCTGAATGACACCCACCGAAGCCTGCATCGGAGTCAGGGAGTGAGAATCCCTGTTCACCATTTAGAATGTCGGCCCTTTTTGGTATAGGGGGACTTCTAAGAATAGGGGTAAGTTTTCAACAACATCCCTCAGTATCTCCACCACCCCAATGGCCCTGTGTAACCCTGGCAAGGTCGGGAACGTCATTCCAATAAATCAGCACCTCACATTATATCGGGAAAAGATGGCTTTTCATTGATCATAGCTCATTCACTGCACTTAAACCTTCATAATCCTTATTCCCTGATAAGAACAGATTGTGAAATCAGTCATGCGGCACTAATCCTATACTGATAACCTTCAGGTTTATGTCAACAAGGAAATAGCAAGCACTGAAATGAAATCAAAATCGCTTATTGTCACAAGTCGGCTTCAAATGAACTGTGAAAAGCCCCTAGTCACCACATTCCGGCGCCTGTTTGGGGAGGCCGGTTACGGGAAATGAACCGTGCTGCTGACCTGCCTTGTTCTGCTTTCAAAGCCAGTGATTTAGCCCAGTGAGCTAAACGAGCCTCTGATTTATTTTAAAGCAATTTAAAATGCTTTCAATGCTATCACAACTCCCTCAGAAACAAGATTGTTAATAAATCGGTATGAGGGGAGAGCTGGGTAAATAGAGTGAAGGGTTAATAAATCGGTATGAGGGGAGAGCTGGGTAAATAGAGTGAAGGGTTAATAAATCGGTATGAGGGGAGAGCTGGGTAAATAGAGTGAAGGGTTAATAAATCGGTATAAGGGGAGAGCTGGGTAAATAGAGTGAAGGGTTAATAAATCGGTATGAGGGGAGAGCTGGGTAAATAGAGTGAAGGGTTAATAAATCGGTATAAGGGGAGAGCTGGGTAAATAGAGTGAAGGGTTAATAAATCGGTATGAGGGGAGAGCTGGGTAAATAGAGTGAAGGGTTAATAAATCGGTATGAGGGGAGAGCTGGGTAAATAGAGTGAAGGGTTAATAAATCGGTATGAGGGGAGAGCTGGGTAAATAGAGTGAAGGGTTAATAAATCGGTATGAGGGGAGGGCTGGGTAAATAGAGTGAAGGGTTAATAAATCGGTATGAGGGGAGAGCTGGGTAAATAGACTGAAGGGTTAATAAATCGGTATGAGGGGAGAGCTGGGTAAATAGAGTGAAGGGTTAATAAATCGGTATGAGGGGAGAGCTGGGTAAATAGAGTGAAGGGTTAATAAATCGGTATGAGGGGAGAGCTGGGTAAATAGAGTGAAGGGTTAATAAATCGGTATGAGGGGAGAGCTGGGTAAATAGAGTGAAGGGTGGAAATAAACTGCGTGCAACATTTAAATAAAAAATTCAGAATGTTCAGCAGATTTACATTCTGTTGGAAAACAAAATAAAAATCAGCAGGAAGAGCCCGCGGGTTGCTCACTGAGGCAGTTACTGATAGTATCACACTGAAAGATGGAAAGTAGGAGCAGGAGGCCATTCGGCCCTTCGAGCCTGGTCCGTCATTCATTATGATTAAAGCTGATCATCCAACTCAATAATCCCGCATTCCCCCCATAGCCTTTAATCCCCTTTGCCCCGAGTGCTATATCGAACTGCTTCTTGGACGCATACATGGCGGCATGTTCCGTTCCTGAGACTAGGTGTCAACGCTGACGCAGAATTTGTGGGTTTTCACGACAACAAAACTGGCGCCGAACCCGGACCGATTCAGTGACCGTTGCAGGGTCTCGCACCAACGTCACGTGGAACACAATCGATTCCAATGAGAAACGGTGCGGGATTCGGCGGGTCCGTGATTGACACTCGGGAGGCTGACAAGCTGCAGCCGCACAAACACATTCCACCCATACAGCTGATGGGTGGGCTGGGGCCAAAGGGCACCTGGGGAGGTGGCCTGGGGGGGGGGGACCTATACAACCCATGGCCCTAAGTTCACAGTGAGCTGTTAGCGGCGGGCGCAGCTGCATGGCTGCCTTGCCGGCCGGGGCAATGGCGTTCCCTGCCTGTTCCACCGCCACTCCTCAGCCCACTTCCTGGCCCCTCCCCACATCCGCCCTACCCCCCCCCCCCCCCCCCCCCCCCACCGGCAGAAGCCCCCTCGCCCAGCGGCACAACTGTCAGCACACTATGGCCATGTTGGACCCTTCCCGTACCCCCTCTCCCTCCCTCAACAGCCCCAACGCCACTTTCACGATTTTCAAAAGCACAAGTCAACCGCGCCGTTGGGAACTCGGCCCATCGAAGGCAGAGGGGTTAGCAGTGGAGGCCCCGGAGAATATCGGGTCTGGCCCGCTAATGACATGTAAACAGTGCCCACGGTACATACGTTCTGGACCGCGTTGATGCCGTTGTCGAGGAGACGGAGAATTGCGATTTGGCGTCGGAACCTATTCTCCGCCCAATCGCCTTTCCCGATTTCAGTGTCAGCTGACGGAGAATCCCGCTCTCAATATTTTAGCCTAAACTGCTTCCTGGTGTAGCGAATTCCACAGGCTTTCCACTCTCTGGGTGGCAACATTTCTGCTCTCAGCCTAAGTGGGTTTACCCCGTATCATCAGACTGTGACCCCCTGGTTCTGGACACCCCCACCATCGGCAACATCCTTCCTCCATCTACCCTTTCCAGTCCTGTTAGAATTTTAGACGTCTCTATGAGATCCCCCCTCATTCTTCTGAACTCCAGCGAGAACAATCCCAACCTCGTCAATCTCTCCTCATGTGACAGTCCCGCCAACCCTGGAATCAGTCTGGTAAACCTTCGCTGCTCTCCCTCGAGAGCAAGAACATCCTTCCTCAGAGAAGGAGACCAAAACTGCCCACAATACTCCAGGTGTGGCCTCACCAAGGCCCTGTATAATTGCAGCAACACATCCCCGCTTCTATACTCGAAACCTCTCGCAATGAAGGCCAACATACCATTCGCCTTCTTTACCGCCTGCTGTACCTGCATGCTTACCTTCAGCAACTGGCGTATGCAGGTATCGCTGCATGTTCCTCTCAATCTATAGTCATTCAGGTAATAATCTGCCTTCCTGTTTGTTGTACCAAAGTGGATAAACCTCACATTTATCCACATTAAACTGTATCTGCCATGTATTTGCCCACTCAGCCTGTCCAAATCCCACTGAAGGATCTCTGCATCCTCCTCACAGCTCACCCTCCCACCCAGCTTTGTGTCATCGGCAAACGTGGAGATATTACATTTTGGTACCTCATCTAAATCATGAATATATATTGTGACTAGCTGGGGTCCCAGCACCGATCCCTGCTGTATCCCACTAGTCACTGCCAGCCACTTGGAAAAAGACCCGTTAATTCTGACTCTTTGTTTCCCGTCTGCCAACCAGCCTTCCATCCATCTCAATAGACTACCCCTAATCCCACGGTTTATTTTTACACGTTAGTCTCTTACGTGGGACCTTGACGAAAGCCTCTGAAAGTCCAAATAAACCACATTGACTGGCTCCCCCTTGTCAACTCTGCTAGTTACATCCTCAAAGAATTCCAGTAGATTTGTCAGCATGATTTTCCTTTCATAAATCCCTGCTGACTCCGTCCGATTCTACCAGTTTTCTAAGTGCTCTGCTATAGAATCTTTGATAATGGACTCTAGCATTTTCCCCACTACCGACGTCAGACGAACTGGTCTATAATTCCCTGTTTTCTCTCTACCTCCCTTTTTGAATATCGGAGTGACGTGAGCTGCCCTCCAATCTGCAGGGACAGTTCCAGAGTCTATAGAATCCTGGAAGGTGACCACCAATGCATCCACTATTTCCAGAGCCACCTCCTTAAGCACTCTGGGATGCAGATTCTCAGGCCCTGGGGATTTATCCGCCTTCAATCCCATCAATTTTCCCAACACTATTTCCCGACTGTGACTAATTTCCTTCAGTTCCTCCCTCTCACTAAGCCTTGCAGCCCCAACAATTCTGGATTGTTATTTATATCCCCCTTTGTGAAGAAAGAATGTATTTAGTTGCTCAGCCATTTCTTTGTCCCCTGTTATAAATTCCCCTGTTTCTGACTATAAGGGATCTACATTTGTCTTCTTCAAATCATTTTCTCTTCACATACCTGTCGAAACTTTTACAGTCAGTTTGTTTGCTCCCGCAAGCTTACTCTCGTACGGGACGTCCGGACGCTACGGAGTGAGTGGTCGCACATTTGGTGGCTCCCGCTCGTGGCGGTTTTGTCGGACCTTTTCCCCGGTTAACAGGTGGTTGTGAGGCGGAATATCGCTGCAGGAGAGTGAGGGGAAGAGATTGACCCTCCGGTGTATGGAGCTGAGGGCCATAATCGGTCGAAAGGGCGGGAATCAGTCAGTTAGAGCTGGTGTGGCGCCTGCGACTCATGTGAAGGTGGTGGAGAGGCAGGGAGCGGCCCCTCAGCGGTTGACGGAGCAGCTGGTGAGCTTCTTGAACGAGAGGCTCACCCACCAATGGAAGGAGAGTCTGGAGGACTTGGCCCGGGCGGTGGATTCGATCAAGGCGGCGGTCGACCGCGTGGAAACAAAGCTGGCGGCCCAGGGTCAGGCGATCCAGAAGATGGAGGAGATGGCAGGGGAGCCCGAGGAGCAGTTTGCCTCGATGGCAGCGGAGATGGGGCTGAAGTGCGATCAGCAGAGGATTCAGGAGAAGGTCGAGGACCTAGAGAATCGGTCATAAGGATCGTGGGTCTGCCGGAGGGGAGTGAAGGAGGCCGAGGGCAAAATAATTTTTGTTTTACTCCCATGTACACAAGGTGTCCTCCTGAATAGACTTTTTTGTGGTCGATAAGATGTTGTTGGCAGGGGTGGTGGCTGCTGAGTATTTGGCAATAGTGGTGTCGGACCGTGCCCTGCACTGGGTTGGTTTATGAGTGGTGGGGGGGGGGGGGGGCAGCGCCCGCAATGGAGGCTGGATGTGGGACTGTTAGCGGTAGGAAGAGATGTGTGAGCGGGTGGTGGGGGGGGCAGCGCCCGCAATGGAGGCTGGATGTGGGACTGTTAGCGGTAGGAAGAGGTGTGTGAGCGGGTGGGGGGGGGGGGGGGGGGTCGGGGCAGCGCCCGCAATGGAGGCTGGATGTGGGACTGTTAGCGGTAGGAAGAGGTGTGTGAGTGGGTGGGGGGTGGGGGCAGCCCCCGCAATGGAGGCTGGATGTGGGACTGTTAGCGGTAGGAAGAGGTGTGTGAGTGGGTGGGGGGGGGGGCAGCGCCCGCAATGGAGGCTGGATGTGGGATTGTTAGCGGTAGGAAGAGGTGTGTGAGCGGGTGGGGGGGGGGGGGGGGGGGGGCACCCGCAATGGAGGCTGGATGTGGGACTGTTAGCGGTAGGTAGAGGTGTGTGAGTGGGTGGGGGGGGGGCAGCGCCCGCAATGGAGGCTGGATGTGGGACTGTTAGCGGTAGGTAGAGGTGTGTGAGCGGGTGGGGGGGGGTATGGCGGGGGGGCAGCGCCCGCAATGGAGGCTGGATGTGGGACTGTTACCGGTAGGAAGAGGTGTGTGAGCGGGTGGGGTGTGGGGGGGGGGTGGGGCAGCGCCCGCAATGGAGGCTGGATGTGGGACTGTTACCGGTAGGAAGAGGTGTGTGAGCGGGTGGGGGGGGGGTGGGGGGGCAGCGCCCGCAATGGAGGCTGGATGTGGGACTGTTAGCGGTAGGAAGAGGTGTGTGAGCGGGTGGGGGGGGGGGGGGGGGGGGGGGGGGGGCAGCGCCCGCAATGGAGGCTGGATGTGGGACTGTTAGCGGTAGGAAGAGGTGTGTGAGCGGGTGGGGGGGGGGGGGGGGGGGAGCGCCCGCAATGGAGGCTGGATGTGGGACTGTTAGCGGTAGGAAGAGGTGTGTGAGCGGGTGGGGGGGGGGGGGGGGGAGCGCCCGCAATGGAGGCTGGATTTGGGACTGTTAGCGGTAGGAAGAGGTGTGTTGCGGGTGGGGGGTGGGGGCAGCGCCCGCAATGGAGGCTGGATGTGGGACTGTTAGCGGTAGGAAGAGGTGTGTGAGCGGGTGGGGGGTGGGGGCAGCCCCCGCAATGGAGGCTGGATGTGGGACTGTTAGCGGTAGGAAGAGGTGTGTGAGCGGGTGGGGGGTGGGAGCAGCCCCCGCAATGGAGGCTGGATGTGGGACTGTTAGCGGTAGGAAGAGGTGTGTGAGCGGGTGGGGGGGCAGCCCCCGCAATGGAGGCTGGATGTGGGACTGTTTGCGGTAGGAAGAGGTGTGTGAGCGGGTGGGGGGGGGGGCTGCGCCCGCAATGGAGGCTGGATTTGGGACTGTTAGCGGTAGGAAGAGGTGTGTGAGTGGGTGGGGTAGGCCATCCGGGGGTATGTTGAGATTAATGACACGGGGGAGGTTTCGGCAGGTCCGGTTTGGGAGGCACAAGGCAGTGGTCAAGGGGGAGTTTATTTTGATTCGGGCACACAGGGAGAAGGCGGAGCGGGTGGAGATAGAAACGCTAGTGGAGGAAATCCTGCAGGTGGACCAGAGATATGCAGAGATCCTGGAGGAAGGACTGTTAAAGGAATGCCAGGGGCTGTAAATGGAATTTGGGTTGGTAACAGTCAGGGGTGTTGGGACCATTGTTGGTTAGGGCCTTCAATGAAGCAAAGGAGTTGGGAGTGTTCCCCCCCCCCCCCCCCCCCCCTCCACCCCCCCGACATTGTCACAGGCATCGATCTCCCTCATCTTAAAATGGGATAAGGACCCGGAAAACTGTGGCTCACACAGACCAATCTCCCTGTAAATGTGGATGCCAAACTACTGGGGCAGATCCTGGCCACAGGGATCGAAGGCTGTGTCCCAGGGACAATTGGGGAGGACCAGACGGGTTTCGTTAAGGGCGGGCATCTGGCGACCAGCATTAGGAGGTTGCTCAATGTAATTATGATGTCTCCAGAGGGGCGCGAGATGGAGGTGGCCAAGGGCACAGAGAAGGCCTTTGATTGGGTGGAGGTGAGGTACTTGTGGGAGGTCCTGGGGCGGTTTGGTTTTGGGCAGGGATTTGTGCACTTGCTCTGGTTGCTATACCAGGCATTAGCGGAGTGTGCAAACCAATCGGGTGAGATCGGACTACTTCGGGTTGCACCGGGGGACAAGGCAGGAGGCCCACTTTCCCCACTGTTGTTTGCCTTGGCTATAGAGCCGTTGGCAATGGCATTGAGAGGGCATCAAGGGTCTGGCAGGGGATAGTACGGGAGGGGGGTGTAGAATACAGGGTTTCGCTCCACGCGGACGGTCTGCTTCTGTACATATCAGACCTGCTGGGGGGCATTGGAGAGATTATGGGGATATTAGAGGAATTTGGCCGGTTTTCGGAATATAAATTGAATCTGGGTAAGAATGAGGTCTTTGCGATCCAGGCGAGGGGGCAGGAGGAGACTGAGTGAGATGCCGTTCAAGGTGGTGGGTGGGAGCTTTCGATATTTGGGTATCCAGGTGGCGCGGGGGTGGGAGCAGCTACTTAAGCTGAATAGAACAGATGAGGGGGGAATATTCGGAAGTGGGACGAGCTCCCGTTGTCATTGGCGGGCTCGGTACAGACCGTTAAAATGTTGGTCCTCCCGAGGTTTTTGTTTGTTTTCCAGTCTCCCAATCTTTATTCCCCAGGTGTTCCTTCAAAAAGGTGAATACAGAGATCTCAGCATTTGTGGATAAAACCCCGCGCCCCGCGGGTGAAGAAGGTGCTGCTGGAGCAGGGGCCAGGCCTTCCTGAATTTCACCAACATCTCTTTATTGCCGAGGGTCTGCAGAGCCTGGAGGAGGAGTTTGAGTTGCCAGGGGGGAAATGGGTTACGGTAGCTGCGGGTGAGGGGCTTTGTGCGGAGGCAGCTTCTGACCATCCCGTACCTACCGCCCCGGGGGCTACAGGATGAGGTGGTGTCGAGAACAGTAGGAGAGGGGGAGGTCTCAGAGATCTGTAAGGAACTGATGGAGTGGGAAGGGGCCCCAAAATAGGGGAGGTGAAGAGGAAATGGGAAGAGGAGCTGGGGGGGGGGGGGGGGGGGAGCTGGAGGCCGGGTTATGGGAGGAGGCCCTGAGGAGAGTTAATGAGTCCTCGCCGTGCGCCAGGCCCAGCCTGATACAGTTTAAGGTGGTCACAGGGCACACATGGCTGTTGCCCGGGTGAGTAGGTTCTTTGAGGGGGTGGAGGATAGGTGTGGGCGCTGTGCCCTGAGAACCATGTCCATATGTTTTGGGCGTGTCTGAGGGGTTTCTGGCAGGGGTTTCCTGGCATCATGTCAGAGGGTTTAAACGTGAGGGTGGTGCCGAGCCCAGAGGTGCCGACCTTCGGTGTGGGGGAAGACCCGGGAGCCCAGGGGGCGAGAGAGGCCGACAGCCTGGCCTTTGCCTCCCTGGTGGGCCGGAGACGGATCTTACTGGGGTGGAGGGACTCAGACCCCCCCCCCCCCGAATTCGGGGTTGTGACTCGGACCCCCCCGAAGTCGGGATTGTGACTCGGACCCCCCCCGAAGTCGGGGTTGTGACTCGGACCCCCCCCGAAGTCGGGATTTCTCAGACTCAGGGATCGCTGCAGGGGGTTTGCTCGGAGGTGGCAGCCGTTCATCGACTTCTCTGAGAAAATGAAACAGTCAGCAGGGAGGGGGTGTGGGGGGGGGGGAAGGCAGCACTGTCTGTGCCATCCATGTTGGCTGGGGTTTGTGCCCGGTGAGGGGGGGGGGGGGAAGCGGCACTGTCTGTGCCATCCATGTTGGCTGGGGTTTGTGCCCGGTGTGGGGGGGGGGGGGAAGCGGCACTGTCTGTGCCATCCATGTTGGCTGGGGTTTGTGCCCCGGGTGGATGGGGAAGGGGGGGGGGGGGGGGGGGGGGGGGGGAAGCGGCACTGTCTGTGCCATCCATGTTGGCTGGGGTTTGTGCCCCGGGTGGATGGGGAAGGCGGGGGGGGGGGGGGGGGGGGGGGGGCGGTCGTTGGGTACATTATCGTTGTTTTGTTTTTATTGAAATATGACGTTTACAATTGTTAAAATGATAAACGCTTGAATAAAATATTCCATAAAAAAAGAAAATACCGAAGGAAGATTGTGCAATGCACAGAGTAACAGAACAGACATTTTATTGGAAACATTTCAGCAGCCGAGTTTTTGTAGTGCTAGTAAACGGAGTGATGTCGGAATGGCCTTCGATCCGGGGGTGTGTCAGTGGGACTCTCAGTGTCTCTCTCTACACTGAAGACAGAAAGTGATGTTCCCTCTACTCCAGTTACTGTCTGTGAGTGGAGGAGGGTCCATGCTGATTGTGGTCAAGGTGAACATATTAACTTCAGTGAAAGTTTTCCTCGCCGTTATTTCCAGCATGCCATCAGCGCCTCAGTACATCACCAGCCCGGAGTTTGTGAAGTGCAGAGAGGGCAACGTAGACACGCTCCAAACCAATCTCTCCTGCACTTTTATTGGTTATTGTGGGGGTATTTTCTGATTTCACACTGTCACTCCCAGCCAGCGATGGCTGCAAGGTTTCCCCAGAGGCACTCCCTAGTCCCCCAGCCTGGATCCTACAAAGTAGAATTCCAATTACTGCAGCTTTCTGTAAGAAGTCTGACAACACCAGGTTAAAGTCCAACAGGTTTGTTTGGAGTCACTAGCTTTCGGAGCGCAGCTCCTTCCTCAGGTGAATGAAGAGGTGGGTTCCACAAACACATATATAGACAAAGTCAATGATGCGAGATAATACTTGTAATGCTGGCATTTGCAGGCAATTAAGTCTTTACAGGTTCAAACAGAGCAACTGGAGAGAGAGGTAACCCCAGGTTAAAGAGGTGTGAATTGTCTCAAGCCAGGACAGTTGGTAGGATTTCACAAGCCCAGGCCAGATGGTGGGGGGGGGGGGTGAATGTAATGTGACATGAATCCCAGGTCCCGGTTGAGGCCGCACTCATGTGTGCGGAACTTGGCTCTAAGTTTCTGCTCAGCGATTCTGCGTTGTCGCGTGTCCTGAAGGCTGCCTTGGAGAATGCTTACCCGGAGATCAGAGGCTGAATGCCCTTGACTGCTGAAGTGTTCCCCGACTGGAAGGGAACAATCTCCAGGCACAATTCTGTAACTCATCCGCTTCATCCTGGATCATAACGTCTTCACCTTCGACAGCAAGTTCTTCATCCAGACGCATGGAACAGCCATGGGGACCAAATTCACACCTCAATACGCTAATATCTTCATGCACAAGTTATTACAAGACTTCCTCACCGCACAGGACCTTCAACTGACATTATACACTAGATACATCGATACATTTTTCTCCTTTGGACCCACGGCGAAGAATCACTGAAACGGCTACACGATGAGATCAATAAGTTCCATCCCACCATCAGACTCACCATGGACCACATTCGGACACACTCATCTCCATCAAGGACGGTCACCTCAACACTTCGCTTTACCGCAAGCCCACGGATAACCTTACCATGCTCCACTTCTCCAGCTTTCACCCTAAACACATTAAAGAAGCCATCCCCTATGGACAAGCCCTCCCTATTCACAGGATCCGCTCAGACGAGGAGGAGTGTAACAGACATCTACAGATGGTGAAAGATGCTCTCGTACGAGCGGGATATGGCGCTCAATTCATCGACTGACAGTTCCAACGCGCCACAGCAAAAAACCGCACTGACCTCCTCAGAAGACAAACACGAGACACAACCGACAGAGTACCCTTCGTCGTCCAGTACTTTCCCGGAGTGGAGAAACTACGACATCTTCTTTGCAGACTTCAACACGTCATCGATGAAGATGAACATCTTGCCAAGGTCATCCCCACACCCCCACTACTTGCCTTCAAACAACCGCGCAACCTCAAACAAACCATTGTTTGCAGCAAACTACCAGCCTTCAGAACAGCGACCACGACACCACACAACCCTGCCAGGGCAATCTCTGCAAGACATGCCAGATCATCGACATGGATACCACCATTACACGTGAGAACACCACCACCAGGTACGCAGTACATACTCGTGCGACTCAGCCAACGTTGTCTACCACATACGCTGCAGGAAAGGATGTCCTGAAGCGTGGTACATTGGGGAGACCATGCAGACGTTGCGACAACGGATGAACGGACATCACGCAACAAATGCCAGGCAGGAATATTCCCTTCCAGTCGGGGAACACTTCAGCAGTCAAGGGCATTCAGCCTCTGATCTCCGGGTAAGCGTTCTCCAAGGCAGCCTTCAGGACGCGAGACAACGCAGAATCGCCGAGCAGAAACTTATAGCCAAGTTCCGCACACATGAGTGCGGCCTCAACCGGGACCTGGGATTCATGTCACATTCATCCCCCACCATCTGGCCTGGGCTTGTGAAATCCTACCAACTGTCCTGGCTTGAGACAGTTCACAGCTCTTTAACCTGGGGTTACCCCTATCTCCGGTTGCTCCGTCAGGATCTGTAAAGACTTAATTTCCTGCAAAGACTCACATTCAAAGTATCGTCTTGAATCATCAACTTTGTCCCTATCTGCTGTGTTTGTGGAACCTACATCTCTATTCACCTGAGGAAGGAGCTGCGCTCTGAAAGCTAGTGATTCCAAACAAAGCTGTTGGACTTTAACCTGGTGTTGTTAGACTTCTTACTGTGCTCATCCCAGTCCAACGCCGGCATCTCCACATCGTGGCTATCTGGAAAGCTGTCGGGAAGTATTCCTGCTCTTGCAGCAGAATGACTGCTGCCCTGGAGTTGATCTTCAGGAAATTCTGGGCAGTGTGCCCTGGAATCCGGGTTCAGAGATGGGTTCAGAGGTCAGTTGCCCAGTCTAACAGAGAGCAGCAATGTGCAGGTTTCCGCTGACTCCAGCCACTGCGATCAATTGGCCATGGAGAACAGTATCCACAGCCTGTACACTGTGTCTGTGCAGAGTAATCTCACCCAGGTCCTGTTGACAGGAAGCAGCCAAAACAATCACCACATTCATATAAACCCCGCTCGACCAACAGTTACACATTGATGACAGCTCCGTACCTCAGGGCGTCTCCACAGTCACCGGGACGGGGTCACTGGGTCGGGGGTCACCGGGGCGGGGTCACTGGGACGGGGTCACTGGGTCGGGGGTTACTGGGACGAGGGTCACCGGGACAGGGTCACTGGGTCGGGGTCACTGGGTCGGGGGTCACTGGGACGGGGTCACTGGGACGAGGGTCACCGGGACAGGGTCACTGGGTCGGGGGTCACCGGGGCGGGGTCACTGGGACGGGGTCACTGGGTCAGGGGTCACTGGGACGAGGGTCACCGGGACAGGGTCACTGGGTCGGGGGTCACTGGGACGGGGTCACTGGGACGGGGGGTCACTGGGTCGGGGTCACTGGGATGGGGGGTCACTGGGACAGGGGGGTCACTGGGACAGGGGGGGCACTGGGACAGGGGTTGCACTGGGACAGGGGGGGCACTGGGACAGGGGGGGCACTGGGACGGGGTCACTGGGACGGGGGTCACTGGGCCAGGGTCACTGGGATGGGGGGTCACTGGGACAGGAGGGTCACTGGGACAGGGGGTCACTGGGACAGGGGGGCACTGGGACAGGGGGGGCACTGGGACAGGGGGGGCACTGGGACAGGGGGGGCACAGGGACAGGGGGGGCACTGGGACGGGGTCACTGGGACGGGGGTCACTGGGTCGGGGTCACTGGGATGGGGGGTCACTGGGACAGGGGGGTCACTGGGACAGGGGGGTCACTGGGACGGGGGGGGCACTGGGACAGGGGGGTCACTGGGACGGGGGGGCACTGGGACAGGGGGGGCACTGGGACAGGGGGGGGCACTGGGACAGGGGGGGCACTGGGACAGGGGGGGCACTGGGACAGGGGGGGCACTGGGACGGGGTCACTGGGACGGGGGTCACTGGGTCGGGGGGTCACTGGGTCGGGGGTCACTGGGCCGGGGGGTCACTGGGACGGGGGTCACTGGGACGGGGTCACTGGGATGGGGGTCACTGGGATGGGATCACTGGGTCGGGGGTCACTGGGATGGGGTCACTGGGATGGGGGGGTCACTGGGACGGGGGTCACTGGGACGGGGGTCACGGGGTCGGGGTCACTGGGACGGGGTCACTGATCACACACACTGTGCACGACTGATCACACACACTGAGCACGACTGATCACACACACTGAGCACGACGATCACACACACTGAGCACGACTGATCACACACACTGAGCACGACTGATCACACACACTGAGCACGACTGATCACACAGACTGAGCACGACTGATCACACACACTGAGCACGACTGATCACACACACTGAGCACGACTGATCACACACACTGAGCACGACGATCACACACACTGAGCACGACGATCACACACACTGAGCACGACGATCACACACACTGAGCACGACTGATCACACACACTGAGCACGACTGATCACACACACTGAGCACGACTGATCACACACACTGAGCACGACGATCACACACACTGAGCACGACTGATCACACACACTGAGCACGACGATCACACACACTGAGCACGACTGATCACACACACTGAGCACGACTGATCACACACACTGAGCACGACTGATCACACACACTGAACACGACGATCACACACACTGAGCACGACTGATCACACACACTGAGCACGACTGATCACACACACTGAGCACGATGATCACACACACTGAGCACGACTGATCACACACACTGAGCACGACGATCACACACTGAGCACGACGATCACACACACTGAGCACGACAATCAACCACACCTGAGCACGATGATCAACCACACACTGAGCACCATGATCACACCCTGAGCACGACTGATAACACACACTGATCACGGACTGACACACACACTGAGCACGACTGATCACCACACACTGAGCACGACTGATCACACACACTGAACACGACGATCACACACACTGATCACGACTGATCACACACACTGAGCACGACTGATCACACACACTGAGCACGACTGATCACACCCACTGAGCACGACTGATCACACACACTGAGCACGACTGATCACACACACTGAGCACGACTGATCACACACACTGAGCACGACTGATCACACACACTGAGCACGACTGATCACACACACTGAGCACGACGATCACACACACTGAGCCCGACTGATCACACACACTGAGCACGACTGATCACACACACTGAGCACGACTGATCACACACACTGAGCACGACTGATCACACACACTGAGAGGATCGGTACAAGGGTTCTTTAGGTGGTGGCAACCTTTCCTCGACTTTCTGGCTCAGCGATAGGGTACTGGGTCAACAGCAGCAGCAACCCGGGGGGGGGGGGGGGGGAAAAGGGGGGGGGACGTTGACTATGCTTATTTAATTTTAATTTATTTTTAAGTTCTCTTGTTTACTGGGTTTGGGGGGGTGGGTGCGATATATGCGTTGCTACGGTCTTGGGGGCGTTATACTTATTATGTTGTTTTATTGTTGCTTGTTATTGTTTGTTGTTATATTTTCTGTTAAAAATTTCAATAAAAATTTTTTTTTTTAAAAAACGTTGGGCCTGAAGGTCCCTTCAACCAACCAGGAGAATCCAGAAGCAAGATCTTTTTACCTTTCTGTAAAGACAGTGATTGCAGCTTTAAAAAAAAAATATAATAATAACATAACTTAAAAGTTTAAACCTTAAACAGTGGTTATTCCAAAGTCTACTTTACTTACTTAGCAATCGATGCTACTAAGTGGTAAGTAGATGAAATCTTCGGTGAAGTTATGGGTTATACCGGGGGATAACCCATAACTGTACCGAGGTACCGAGGTACCAATCCAATCCAATCCATTGCGTGAGTCGGCTCTTGATTTTCAGACCCACCCGCTAAAGTATTTTATCCCAGACTGGCCTATCACCGAGAATGCAACCTGATGTTGTCGCTCCCGATAATATGTCGGTCCATGCGCATCTCACTCGTTAGCAGCACATATTATTCAGCCCTATCTTGGCGCTTTTAGGAGTTTTTTGAGGTTTTAAAATATTGTGACAAAGTTGTGTTGCAAAGTAGACTCTGAAACTATATTTTATTGAAAAGCAGCAATTCAGCAGTCTTCAGATTTGCGGAACGAGGAAACACAGATGCAATTACGAACCATTCAGTCTTTGTCCTCTGGATTCTTCGACGTTGTGTTGCACAGACACTGGAGGGCTCCTCACTGACAGCGAAGACATCAGTTGTTCAATCATTCCACTCTGTATTAAATCATTCTCCTAAATATGAATTTTGGGTCATTGTTCAAGTGGTGCAATGTCAAAAACATGTTAACAAGGGCTGAGGCAGTCACCAAAATCAGTTTGATGGTCTGTAGTGTTTTAAATAACTAGAATGTACCTGGCTGTCAAATTAACAATATTGCACCATGTTGGGCGGCAAGGTAGCACAGTGGTTAGCACTGTTGTTTCACAGCTCCGGGGACCAGGTTCGATTCCCGGCTTGTGTCACTGTCTGTGCGGAGTCTGCACGTTCTCCCTGTGTCTGCGCGGGTTTCCTCCGGGTGCTCCGGTTTCCTCCCATAAGTCCCGAAAGATGTGCTGTTAGGTGAATTGGACATTCTGAATTCTCGCTCTGTGTACCCGAACAGGCGCCTGTTGTGGCGAATGTGGCGACTAGGGGCTTTTCACAGTAACTTCATTACAGTGTTAATGTCAGCCTACTTGTGACAATAACGATTATTATTATTTATTGTTAAAGTAGAATTTGGCCTCTCTGTTTAATAGTCTGGTGGGATCACCTATAAGATACACTCAAGCCAACACTGCATCACATTGTTACTGGTTTTAATGGCACATGCTGCATATATATTGGACAAAATCTGTCACCAAATGCCAACAATGAGCATTATAGTTTTACTGGAAGTTTTCTAGGATTGGGTGAATATTCTACGGGGAAAAAGTATCATGCATGATTGAGAACAAGAGTTAGAGTATAGATGGGGGAGTGGGGGGAATAAGGGACCTGGAAGCAGGAGGACACTGTGATCCCCGGTCTTTCTCCCTGGCCCTGCCTTTGTAACCTCTAAACGTGACAATTGTAAGGGACTCCTGGCTAGTCTTTCATTTTCCACATTCCGTAAACTTGGAGGCCATCCAAAACTCTATTGCCTATGCCGATACTCCTAACAAGTCCCATCCACCCATCCCTCTCTGCTCACAGATTTACATCTGTTGCCAATAAGCAATGCCTCGGTTTTTACATTTTCACCCTTGTGCTCCATTCTTGGCTCTGCATTACGATGAAAGCTGTTAAGTTAAGGCCCCATCTGCTCTCTTGGGATTGTACAAAAGATCTGACCAAACCATTTTGAAGAGGAACAGGTCAGTTCACCAGGTGTTTGAGCTTCTGTGATCCGCAGACACTCAAAGATGCTTCGTTTGGAACAAATAACAGGGCTACGTCCGGTCCTGCATAAAAAAATACAATGACCACCTGTCAGTGAATAAATTTGTCATATTATAATAATCTTTACTGTCACAAGTAGGCTTACATGAAATGAAAATCGCTTATTGTCATGAGTAGGCTTCAAATGAAGTTACTGTGAAAAGCCCCTAGTCGCTACATTCCGGCGCCTGTTCGGGGAGGCTGTTACGGGAATCGAACCATGCTGCTGGCTTGCTTGGTCTGCTTTCAAAGCCAGCGATTTAGCCCTGTGCTAAACATTAACGCTGAAATGGTTACTGTAAAAAGCCCCCCCCCCCCCCCCCCCCCCCCCGGTCGCCACATTCCAGCGCCTGTTCGGGTCACGGAGGGAGAATTCAGAATGTCCATTTCACCTAACAGCACGTCTTTCGGGACTTGTGGGAGGAAACCGGAGCACCCAGAGGAAATCCACGCACACACAGGGAGGATGTGCAGACTCCGCACGGACAGTGACCCAAGCCCGGAATCGAACCTGGGACCCTGGCATTGTGGAGCAACAGTGCTACACACTGTACTTTAAACAATGACTTGGAAGCAAATTCAGCAATCACACAACTCTCTTTCCACCGAGGGTAATAGTTCTTCTATCTACTCTGACCAGAACCCTCATGATTCTGAATATCTCAATCAAATCTCTCGACCTTTTCATCTCGAAGGAAAATGGTTCCATCTTCTCCAATTGATCCATGGGACGGAAGTTTCTCATCCCTGGATCCTTCCGGTGAATCTTTTCTGCACTCACATCTTTCCTGAAGTGTGACACCCAGAACTGGACGCAATACTCCAATTGAGATCGAACGAGTGTTATATTCAATTTTAACATAAATTCTATGCTCCTATGAATAAAGTCTAGGACGTATGCTTTATTAACCCCGCTCTCAGTCTGACCTGCCACCTTCAATGATTTATCCACATATACACCCCCGGGTCCCTCATCTCTGCTCTAACCCCAATTAGAGTTGGACCCTTTATTCAAATTGTCTCACCACAATCATCTACCAAAATGAATCACTTTGCACTTCTCCCCATAGTGCAGGAGGCAATTCGGCCCATCGGGTCTGCACCGACTCTCCGAAAGACCACCCTACCTCGGCCCACTCCCCCACCCTTTCCCCATGAACCCACACACTGACCATGGCCAATCCACCTAACCTGCATATCTTTGGACTGTGGGACGAAAGCGGAACACGCGGAAGAAACCCGCATGGAGCATGGCGGTCGCCTCTGAGCTGGAAGTGCGAGCTCCACGACAGCTGCCTGCAAGACTGTGAATCTGAGGCCTTTTGCCGGCAGTTTCTCGGGCGTAAAAGGCCACAGTTTTCATAATGGCCGTTTTTCAAACAGGGAATCCAGCCACAGGGACATGGATTCTTCCCGCCCGCCGCAGGATCACCATGGGCGGCAAACTGACCTCGGGCGGGAATTTCCAGTCACCGGGGTGGAGGCTGCCAGAGAATCCGGCCTGGCGTCCAGATCCCTGACCCCCCCCCCTCGGACGCAATGTGGGCCGGCGGCCCCCACGCCGGGCAACCCCGGCCGGATCATACCGGTGCAGAAAATGCCAGCTTGGCATCACCAACCTGGCCGTGACCATGCCAGCTGGCAGTGTTACCGGGGCACCTTGGCAATGCCAGGCCGGTACCCAGGTGGCACCAGCAGGGCCAGGGCACCACAGACTGACACACCCAGCAGCCACGTGGTGACCTCCCTGAGAACCTCCATGACAGCAGCGTCATCAGAGCGGGGGCGGGGCCAGGACGTGGGCGCTGATTGGCGGGTCGGCGAAGGGGCGGTGCCCCGATGTTGGCGTTCAAACCTCAACTGGAAGAAAACGCGCGAGCGACTGGAGGAAAAGGGGGAGGGGGGCAGGCAGACGGCGGTTGGCGGGCAGGGGGAGGGGAGCGCCGCGGCGGGGGCGGGGAGGGAGAAGGTCAGACTGTGATTGGAGGGGAAGGGTGTGAGCGTCACCGAGGAGGAGGAGCAGGGGTAAGGCAGACTGTGACTGAAGTGGAGCGTCACGGAGGGGGCGGGGCAGAGGGAAGGTCAGATAGTGATTGGAGGGGAAGTGGTGAGCATCACGAAGGGGGCGGGGAGGAAGAAAATTCACACTGTGATTGGAGGGGATGGGGTGAGCATCACGGAGGGGGCGGGGCAGCTGAAAGGCAGACTGTAATTGGAGGGGAAGGCGGTGAGTGTCCGGGAGAAAGTCAGACTGTGATTGGAGGGGAGGAGAAGGTGAATGACATGGAATGGGCTGGTCAGAGGGACGTCAGTCTGTGATTGGAGGGGAAGGGTGTGAGCATCACGGAGGGGGCGGGGCAGGAGGAAAATCAGACTGTGATTGGAGGGGATGGGGTGAGCATCACGGAGGGGGAGGTGCAGGGGGAAAGGCAGACTGTGATTGGAT
Source organism: Scyliorhinus canicula (assembly GCF_902713615.1). NCBI lineage: Eukaryota > Metazoa > Chordata > Chondrichthyes > Carcharhiniformes > Scyliorhinidae > Scyliorhinus > Scyliorhinus canicula. Next base: position 3,960,161 of record NC_052158.1, read on the forward strand.
GGGAAGGCGGTGCGTGTCAGGGAGAAAGTCAGACTGTGATTGGAAGGGAAGAGAAGGTGAATGACACGGAGTGGGCTGGTCAGGGGGAACTCAGTCTGTGATTGGAGGGGAAGGGGTGGTGGGCGTCACGGACAGTGCGGCGCATGAGGAAAGACGGACTGTGATTGGAGGAGGGGAGGTGAGAGTCCCGGATGGGGCGCGGCAATCGGGAAAGTCAGACTGTGATTGGAGGGAATAGGGATAGGTGGGGGACTAAGGGGGAGGGGCTGGAAGTCAGACTGTGATTGGTGGAGGAGGGGGGCGGGAAGGGGGAACGTCAGACTGATTGGAGGAGGAGCGTCACGGAAGAGGCGGGGCACGTCGAAGGTTAAACTGATTGGGGGAGGAAAGAGATTGGACCGCCACTAAGGTGGCGGGGCTGGGAGAAGTGAGGCTGTGATTGGAGGAGGGGTAGGTCAGCGTCACGGAGGGGCGGGGCATGGGAGAAGTGAGGCTGATTGGAGGAGGGGAAGGTGAGCATCACGGAGAGGGAGGGGCAGAGGGAAAGTCTGACTGTGATTGGAGGAGGATGAGGTGCGCATCACGGAGGGGGCGGGGCAGGAGGAAAGTTAGACTGTGATTGGAGGAGTAGGTGCCGGCAGGGGGGTAAGTCAGACTGTGATTGGAGGAGGGGGAGGTGAGCATCACGGAAGGGGCGGGGCAGGGGGAAAGTCAGACTGTGATTGGAGGAAAAGGTGGGTGGGCGGGGTCCGGCGTGGGGGGAAGGGAGGGAGAGCACGAGGATGTTGCAATCCCCAGTGAAAAAAACGGAAATGTCTGAGGGAGAGGCGGGAAAATGGCAGAAGGAGGCCATTCGGCCCGTCCTGTCTGTACTAGCCCTCCAAACAAGCACCATGTCTTAGTGCTGTTCCCCTGCCTTCTTCCAAACCCCTGCACATTGTTTTCATTCAAATAATCACCTAACACCCTCCTTAATGTCTGGGTTGAACCTGCCCCCAACACACTTCCAGGCCGCACATTATGGGGAGAATATGTTTGAGGCAACGATCAGCCATGACCTAAATGGATGGTGAAGTACGTCGAGCGGCTCAGTGTCCAACTCCTGTCGCTGGAACAACTTAACACCAATGGCAGGTTGTGAACAATCTCATCACTGCCCATCGCCCACGCTCCCTGTCATAGAATTTACCGTGCAGAAGGAGGCCATTCGGCCCCATCAAGTCTGAACCGGCCCTTGGAAAGAGCACCGTACCCGAGCCCACACCTCCACCCTATCCCCGTAATCCAGTGACCCCACCCCATCTTTCTAGACACTAAGGGAAGCACAGTAGCATTGTGGATAGCACAATTGCTTCACAGCTCCAGGGTCCCAGGTTCAATTCCGGCTTGGGTCACTGTCTGTGCAGAGTCTGCACATCCTCCCCGTGTGTGCGTGGGTTTCCTCCGGGTGCTCCGGTTTCCTCCCACAGTCCAAAGATGTGCAGGTTAGGTGGATTGGCCATGCTAAATTGCCCTTAGAGTCCAAAATTGCCCTTAGTGTTGGGTGAGGTTACTGGGTTATGGGGATAGGGTGGAGGTGTTAACCTTGGGTAGGGTGCTCTTTCCAGGAGCCGGTGCAGACTCGATGGGCCGAATGGCCTCCTTCTGCATTGTAAATTCTATGATCTAAGTGCAATTTAGCATTGTCAAACCACCTAACTTGCACATCTTTGGACTGTGGGAGGAAACCAAAGCACCTGGAGGAAACCCACACAGACACGGGGAGAACGTGCAGACTCCGCAGAGACAGTGATCCAAGCCGGGAATCGAACCTGGGACCCTGGAGCTGTGAAGCAACTGTGCGAACCACTGTGCTACCGTGCTGCCCGAGGTGTGGTGGGCAAATCAGAAGCCATTCGCCAGCAAGTAGAGACTTGCCTAAAAATAATGTGCTGAAGATTGTGAGTGCTTCCTGCAGCTCGGTAGCAAACTAACCCCGAAATGCCGTTCACCAGATACACATCATTCATATTCAGTTGTCAAACACGTCAGCATTTGAAATGCAAACGCAGTAGAATTATGTTCCCAACATTGGACGTACCAAACACAGACTACTATGGATTTTGGCCTTCCTGCCATATTGTCTACTTATGTTGCCAAGCACATCCCCTGCCAACAGGAGAGCATGATTCCACCCATTGTTTCGAAGGACATTGAAGCATTGCAATCATCCTTCACCGGGAGAAGAAGAGACAGTTAAGGAAACAACCCCATGTCCGTGTCCATATTTTGGGGAAATATTCTGTTCCTTTGTAAAGAAAGCTGTTTTATACATTGGCTTTGAGACTTTCCTGCTCAAGTAGTTTATAAGTTAACAGACTAGCTTTAGAAATTTGCCATGATGTGGAGATGCCGGCGTTGGACTGGGGTGAGCTCAGTAAGAAGTCTTAAAACACCAGGTTAAAGTCCAACAGCATTGTTTTGAATCACTAGCTTTCGGAGCACTGCTGCTTCCTCAGGTGAATTCACCTGAGCAAGGAGCAGTGCTCCAAAAGTTAGTGATTCGAAACAAACCTGTTGGACTTTAACCTGGTGATGTTAGAAATTTGCATAAGGAGATACCTAGGGACCTGGATTTTCAGCTGGTTAATTTATGCAGCTGGTCAGTGTCAGAGTAAGTTTGGGAAACTCGATTATTGATCTATATCCATATCTATTGGGGTTCCCAGTCTCACAGCAGATGGCTGACGTTCTATTATTGTTTATTTCTCTAGAGAGAGAGAGAGAGACGATGATTGGGGTCTCTCTCTGTCCTGAATTATTACTATATTCTGATTTAGATTTCAGAGTTCCTCATGTGGCCCTGATTGCTCAGTGGGTAAATGCACTGACTGGTGTGTCATGTGAGAGTACCTTTAAGAAATGGGTGTTTATAAATGGGTGTGGATATAAATATCTGGAGTGAGAGTACCTTTAAGAAATGGGTGTTTATTACTGCAGTGATGTCAGAGAGTGGGTGGAGTTGGGCTGTCTGTCAGCTTTTTACTTTTGTTTTAGGCTGTTTGCTGCAGGGTGTGTTTTAGTTTCGTTTTCGAAGCTGGATACCTGCAGTCACGGCCAGAAGGGGTATTAGTCTCTCTCTCTCTGTCACCTAAAGACTGTAAATCGATCTTTTGGTGATTTATAACTAATAACTGCTCTCAGTAGTGTCTTTAACCTGATGTGCTTTTGTATAAAGGTTTTTTGTAAGTCTTATGGAAGTTGAAAGGACAGCTTAAGGATTACTTAGTGTTGTATTCTTTGGGGTTGTATTTGAATTAATGGTTTCTAAGATGTTCACTGTATGTTTTAAAAAGGTTAATTTGAGTTCATAGAATAAACATTGTTTTGATTTTAAAAATACTTTTCCATTTCTGCTGTACCCACCCCTGTAGAGTGGGCCGTGTGCTCCCCATACCACAATCTAGTAAAAGTTGTGGGTCAGGTGAACTCCATGATACACTTTGGGGTTCTCTATACCCTGGCCCATAACAGGTGTGATACTGAGACTGAGAGAGCAGGGAGGTCTCCAGCCTGCGTTGAGTGAATTGGTCTCAGACAGAATAGTGGTGTGGCTACAACAGTTGTCACAGATAGTTGTCGGTGATAGATTTCTATTATAAATGGTTAAATATTACAGCACATAAATTGTCCATTCAGTCCCATGTACATCTCTGCTGAAGTGTGTGAATCCTGGGGATGAGCATGGGCTTTCCCAGTCAGTCTGAGTCTGGAGTCGTGGGAGCACATTTTTTGCACTCTGTACTTAGTTTATTTGTTACGATAAACAGTTTGTTTAGTTACTAAACTTGTGGTCTGTAGCGCTAACAATTATACTCAAAGCCGAGAGACTGGTTCAATAGAGGCTTTATTGTTGTACGATGTTGTCCCTCCATCTGCAACTGTAGACTAAGGGTCTGAGCAGCTCTCATACATTTATACATAAGCTCCCTGTGGGCGGAGCTAGCCAGCAGGGGCTTACCGGAGGAACCTGTATTACAGGTACAGGCATACATCCCCCTACTGCAGTACACATAACTACAGTGGTTATCTCACCACATGGTCATCAATCTCTGATATCACACTGTCAAACAAGTAGCTTATGCCCGGTTCAATGTAGAGCAGTGTTTTTCAAAGTTTTTTCCGGGGACCCATTTTTACTAACCGGCCGACCTTCGCGAACGATGCCGGCCGACCTTTGTGACCCACGCCAGCCGACCTTCGCGACCCACACCGGCCGACCTTCGCGACCCACGCCTGCCGACCTTCGCGACCCACACCGGCCGACCTTTGTGACCCACGCCTGCCGACCTTCGCGACCCACGCCGGCCGACCTTCGCGACCCACGCCGGCCGACCTTCGTGACCCACACCGGCCGACCTTCGTGACCCACACCGGCCGACCTTCTCGACCCACGCCGGCCGACCTTCATGACCCACCATTTTCTCTTACCTTGTTTGCTGCTGGCAAAATATCACAATCGCATCCAAAGCCCGTGATGTCGATGTTCAGGGGGCGTGACCTGCTCTCTGCCTCCCTTCAGGCAGGAACATTAAATTACAACTTAAAGAAAAATCTTCTCCTGCGCGTAACAGGCGGCTTTTAACAATGCCGGCTGCGAGCCACCTTCAAAATGACGGCAGTGCACCCACAATTTTTTATATGGTCGTGTGGTGAATGTAATATATATATATATATATGATAATTCACACTGTCTTTGTAAGCGCAGTAGCGCTATCCTACCACTAGGGGGAGTAGCTCTGGGAATGCTCAGGAACTTGTACTGGGCTCCACCCTTGGCTCCGCCCATGACTCCTCCCCCTAGTGCAGCTGTATAAATACCCTTGTCCAGAGTCAGCCTGAGTTCACTAAGAGTTCATCAACGGGTAACAGGCTGGCTCTGAAGTAAGTCGATTAAAGCCTAGATTCATATTGGAAACACGTGTCTGGTGAATTGATGGTTCCATCAGGTGGTAGCCGTCATTTTGAAGGCCGCTCGCAGCCAGCATTGTTAAAAGCCGGCTATTGTGCGCAAATTTGCGCAATCGAGAACGCCGCGACGGACGGCTACGCAGCCCCCCCCGTCACCGCCCCGTGGGTCACAACCCCGACTTTGAAAATGCCTGATGTGGAATACAGGAGGGCATCCAGACGCAGCACTGGGCAGAGCTAAAAATGAGGTGTCAGCCTGGTGCACGATAACACAGGACTACTTGCGTGGTGAAGATAATCCACCTCGGCCACTTCCGGAGGGCCCCAGCATCACAGAAGCCAGTCTTCAGCCAATTCGATCCACTCATCGTGATATCAAGAAAGCCTTTGTTGACAAACGAAGGCTCGGGGAACGATTCTGGCCCTGAAAAAAATCCCCATCAGTCGGCTTTCCACCAAGCGTGAGGACATGCGGGTGGTATAGAATGTGGAATTTCTGCTTCATCCCTCACATTGTTCACGTTGCTTTCATGGCCCACACCTGGTAAACCCTTCACCATATCGCTATCAGCCTGCTGGAACTCTCTCACTCAATGCACTTGTTTCACAAACATTCACAGCAATGGGCATTCTAGCATCGCTGAACTGAAAAGTAAGATTGTTTTACATTGGCCAATATAACACGGCAAATGGGAGTAGGGTTAAAGGGAGATGGTTTAGCTCAGTTGACTGGACGGCTGGTTTGTAATGTAGAGCGATGCCAGCAGTGTGGGTTCAACTCCCATATCAGCTATGGTTATTCAGGAAGGTTCAACCTTGCTCCTCGCCTGAAATGTGGTGACCCTCAGGTTAAACCCACCACCAGTCAGCTCTCTCTCAAAAAGGGGAAAGCAGCCTCTGGGACTGCAGCAACTTGTGTTTCTATTCAGTGTCTGAGAACCCTGAGGGGTGGGGAAGCTGACAACTTAACTTCAGTTTCAAATAAAAAAGTTAACCTTCTTCAAAGCTGCCTTTTACTCTGCTTAAAACAAAGATTTAGTGCCTTTTAACAGTGATATAAAATAAACTAAATTCACACCACACACATCATTTAAAAGAAAATCCTCCATTTGTTTCATGACTTCAAAGGTCAATCAGCATCTATAAAATTTCACAGCCATATTGATTGAGAGATAAATATTGACCAGGACACGGGGAGGAACTCTCCCCAACTCAAAATGATTCAGTGGGATCCTATATATCCACCTGAGTAAGCAGGCAGAGTCTTAATCACCCAACATTCAACATCGTAGCTAATGGGGCGGTTTAGCTTAGTGGGCTAGACAGCTGGTTTGTTAATGCAGAATAAAGCCAGCAGCACGGGTTCAATCCCTGTACCAGCCTCCCCGAACAGGTGCCGGAATGTGGCGACTAGGGGCTTTTCACTGTAACTTCATACTTGTGACAATAAAAGATTATTATTCAGATATTGAAGCAGTTCATGTCCAAATGCAGCAATCTCCAGGCTTTGTAACAGTTTTTATTCTTCCATTATGGGTTCTGGACATCGCTGGCGAGGTCAGAATTTATTGTCCATCCCTAGTTTCCCTTTGACAAGGTGGTGCTGAGCTGCCGTCTTGAAGCCGCTGCAGTCCCTGAGGTGCAGGTACACCCACCGTGCTGTTAGGGAGGGAATTCCAATTTCAAAACCCATTTCCTAATCTGACAAAACTTTTCTGAGGATTTGTTAAACATTTCTACAGGTCTCCCAGTTAATTTCCAACAATTAGCTTTAGTTTGTCCAGGTTTATTTCAATGTAAGTATATGACCATTTTCCCACATGTAACTAGCTGTGTAAATATCAGCCAAAAGCGCTACTTCTTGGGTCTTTAATACTTAATGCTCATCGAAATTGATTATAATGGTTACTGGAATGTTGTTTCAGAATTCTTCTGTAATGTACGGAAATTAATGTTAAATGATTAGTTTAGTTAAGTTATAATCAAACAATTAATTGATTAAAATGTGAGTATCGTGTGACTTATCTTAAAAGCTGTCAGTGTTATTTGCAGGGTGCTGTTATATCAATGCAAGGTTTGCAATTGTTCAAGTTTGAACGAGCAATATCCTGTCACTTTGCTGATTATCGCTACTCATGACTATCGTCCATTTTACTGCAAAACTCCGCACAGGCAGTGATCCCAAACCCATGGCCACCACCATCTAGAAGGACAAGAGCAGCAGATACCTGGGATCACCCCCACCTGGAGGTTCCCCTCCAAGTCACTCCCCATCCTGACTGGGAAATATATCGGCCGTTCCTTCAGTGTCGCCGGGTCCAAATCCTGGAGCTCCCTCCCTAACAGCACGGTGGGTGTACCTACACCTCAGGGACTGCAGCGGCTTCAAGATGGGATTTTCACAGTAACTTCATTTAATTGTGACAATAAAGATTTTTTTTTTTAGTCCAAACTAATGTTTATTTTCCCTCCTTTGTTTCTGATCCAATTCTCTTTCAGTTGTGAAGAAAGGTCCGGCCTGAATTGTCAGATCAGCGAGTGTTTGAGCATTTTTTGTTTTTTTTTATTCCTGCCAGTACCAGGTATCCAGCAGCAGGTGGCGATACTGCGCTGTAAAACTTTACTGATCTTTGTACAGCTCAACATCACCATCGTGTGGCTGCAATTGGCACTACAATGAACGGCAAGCAAAAGTTCAGGATATTAAATTTGGTTTTATTTTAATTCTCTGACATTTCTATTTGTGTTGTTCTTATTTACAGTCTGATTGAGATTTTACAATTTGGAAATTAAATGACTCATTTACTACAACCTGTTGTCAAGAGTGATTTCTGATCCCCGACCCCTGACCTTGTGATGTCAGTGATGATGTCACCACTCCGAGGCCCCGCCCCTTTCCCGATCAGGATCAGAACCGGAGCAGATTCTCAGAAACTGGTTTACATCCCAAGTCCAGAAGAAAGGATAAAGTTTCTCAGTGAATTTATTCCCAGTGAAGGTGTGGAGATGGGACTTGGTGTCCACGTTGTAAAATGAAACTGTCCCAGACTCATAACTGAGATAAACTCCCACCTTCCCGGGGATCTGACCGACAGGGAGACGGGATTCAGGAGAGGAATTTATATAAATCTGATCATCAACCCGCCAAATGGTCCAGAATCCAGTCTCTGGGCTCAGACTGAACCCTCCCTTCCTCTCCACAGACTCTGCGGCTACTCCCAGACTCCAGCCCCGATTCCCCGTCACCTCCACCTCCCAGTAATGTCTCCCCGATGTGAATCCCTCTGATCCCAGCGCACAGGGACAGTGTGTAAACCTCTTCCTGGTGTCAGGGAGACTCCTCTGGGTCCCGGTCCATCTCAAACTCTTCAGATCCTCAGACACCTCGAGCCAGGGATTCGCTGTTTCCATATCCAGGGTCACAGAGACTGGGAGAGAAAACAGAAAATTAGAGACTCACTGGGGATCCGGGGGGAGATTCACTGGGAATCGGGGGGAGACTCACTGGGGATCGGGGGAGACTCACTGGGGATCGGGGGAGACTCACTGGGGATCGGGGGGAGATTCACTGGGAATCGGGGGGAGACTCACTGGGGATCGGGGGAGACTCACTGGGGATCGGGGGAGACTCACTGGGGATCGGGGGGGAGATTCGCTGGGAATCGGGGGGAGACTCGCTGGGGATCGGGGGAGACTCACTGGGAATCGGGGGAGACTCACTGGGGATCCGGGGGGAGATTCACTGGGAATCGGGGGGAGACTCGCTGGGGATCGGGGGAGACTCACTGGGGATTGGGGGAGACTCACTGGGGATCGGGGGAGACTCACTGGGGATCGGGGGAGACTCACTGGGGATCCGGGGGAGACTCACTGGGGATCCGGGGGAGACTCACTGGGGATCAGGGGAAGATTTCACCATTTTTGATTTGATTTCCTGTTCCTCAACATCAAAATAAGCCGACCTGATGTGTGTGTGTGAGACTGCTGGTGTGTGTGTAACTGTGTGTGTTTGTGTGTGTTTGTGTGTGTGTGAGAGAGAGAGATCATCAAAATAAACTAATCTCTTCTCAAATTTAGAAGATCTTAACACCGAGATATTTCCGTTCTGCTCCATGGAAACAAATATGGCGGGTTCTCCGCTTCACGACACCGGAAGTGCGATCGGGCGGAGAATCGGGCGTAATGCACAAATCGAGGTTTGTGCCCGGCACTGATTCCGACGCCAGGCTCCAGTCCCTCCCTGGCGGTGAAATCAAAGTTTGTGCCCTGCAGCCGGCCCATGTAAAACCCTCATTTACATAGATTTAAATCTAATCAGCGGATTGGACACAGTATGCTCCGCCCTTCCACGATGCTCCGCCCTCTCAGGCAGAAGTCACGTGGGTGTGAATTAGTGCAAATATTTCCAAACGGGGACTGGGCTCCATGGCTGCTGAGGGGCAGAGAGAGGGTAATAAACTCTCAAAAAGCCTCAATAATTGTCGGACTTGCTGTGTGTGGGGGGGGGGGGGGCTGCCTGGGCCGGGGGGAGTAACGGGGAGCGACTTGGTGACAGGTCTGTGCACTCGGGGTGTCCCCCTCGGGATCGGGGTGGCCTGGCTCAGACCCCCATTGCTGCAGTCTGGGTTTTAAACACACCCCTTTGCTGCTTCTCACAGGCCCCTGGCTGCTCACTCTGCTGACTGCTCACTGTGTCCTGGAAATGTTCACAGAGCCTCTGGTCATTTGGGAGCCCACCCAGGCCGCCCCTCTGGAAAGCCTCAGACCCCGGCTGAGCCATCACCGGGATGGGCGTGGCCAAGCTCAATCAGTCACACACCAGGTGCTGCCACTCCTCAGTTCCCTCATCAGAAGCTCAGCCCCACTGCAGGGGAAGCAGGGGAATAGCAGAGCTCACCCCAAACAAAGGACACATGCACCGTGGCCATTGGCACCCTCCCTGGCACACTGCCCCTCTCAGGGCAGAGGCTTCACCAGTCACACTATCAGCCAGCCCACCCCTCAGGACCACCAGCTGTCTCCAAGCCCTGCCTGCCCACCGCGCCCCTGCTCCCATCCACCCTGCCCCCGGACAGGTTGTAACAACCTGTGTGTCACACCCAGGACCCACATCACACTGCAGCTAAGCTCCCAGCAGACACACACTTCCCTGCCTCACCCCCATCTGTAGGACCTGCCCACACACAAGCCTCTAAGCATGGAGGCGATTGGTGGCACACGGTGACCCTCTCCACCCCACAACCAGGTGCCACCCTGCTGGTGGGATAACACACGGCCCACCCAGTGAGGAGACCCACAGTAAACCCCACTGGAGGAAACAGGACACGGGCCAGAGAGCCTGTCGCTGACACGGGTTTCGTCACCCACCGGTACCCCTGTCGACAGGGATGGTCGGTGAGGATAGAGCCTCCCCACATCACAGGCCCGGTCCCACTCACTGATGGGGACAGGGGTGCAGTGCGGACGGCAACATATCGGGGGGAGCGGCTGAGGGGTGGGGGTGGGGTTTGTGGGGACATGTGGAGGGTGGAGCTGAAGTACAACTCAGGGTCACCGTGTAGCCTGTTGGATCGGGATGGGTTTGGGAATACTCATCGTGCTAACATGTCTTCTCTATTCCCCCCCGCGGAGAATGAATATTGGAGTCCAGCCAGGAATGCTCGCTATCTACCTGGCCACAGCTGCCGTTACGGACACACGGAGGCTGGAGGCACAGGGCCTGCTCAGGGAGGATCCTGCACAAGAGGAGCCTGTCCCAGAAGAGCAGGGCCCAGCCGGTGAGGCTCGAGTGCCGGCCGTCCAACAGGCCGAGGAGGAGGTGTGAAGGAGGCGCCGCATCAGGGCACGTGTTTACCATCGGCGCCTGTCCTTCGAGGAGCTGCCGGACCGCCTGTGCCGCCGAAGACATCGGCTAACCAGTGAGACCAGGTGCCACCTGTGCCAGGCGGTGGTGCAGCTGGCACTGCTGGGGTTTGGAGGAGGCCACCCGCTCCCGGTGGGCGTCACGGTGACGGTCGCCCTGAACCTCTCTGTCTCTGGGGCTTTCCAGGGGCCGAGCGGGGACCTGTCTGGGATCTCGCAGACATCGGCTCACAGGTACATCCGCGCGGTGACGGATGCCCTATGCACCCGGGCAGCGGACTATATAACCTTCAGTCTGGACCAGGCACACCAGGATGCCCGGGCAGCAGGATTTCCCTCCATCGCTGGCATGCCCCAGGTCCAGGGGGTGATCGATGGTACGCATGTCCCCCTACAAGTACCGGATCATCAGGGGGGCCCTTCATCAATAGGAAGGGCTTCCACTCCCTGAATGTGCAGTTGGTGTGTGACCACCAGCTGTACATCACACACGTCTGCCCCCGATACCCAGGCAGCGGGCACGACGCTTATATCCTGGCGCACTCGTCGGTTCCCGGCTCCTTTGAGGTGCTCCCTCAGGTGAGGGGTTGGCTCTTTGGCGACAAGGGTTAACCGCTGAGGTCATGGTTAATGACACCTGTCCAGAGGCCCCACACCGACGCGGAGACCCGTTATAACGAGGCCCATGCAGAAACCTGGAGCGTCATTGAGCGGAGCATCGACATCCTCAAGAAGCCATTCCAATGGCTGGACCGCTCTGGTGGGACTCTCCAATATAGCCCCAGGAGGGTCTCTAACATCCTGCTGGCCTGCTGTGTCCTTCATAACATCAGCCAGCAGAGGGCGACATGCTGGAGGAGGAAGGACGCCCGGGCTGACAGGACAGGCCGCCCAACGTGTGCTCCAGGGCCGCAGCACACGGGACAACCTCATCACCTCTCAATTGGCCAACTAAGGTCACCGGCAGCACCCCGCCCTGTCCTTCCTCCCATACCCCCCCCAACTTCCATGTGGTGCCCTTTCCTCATAGCCACTGACACCTTCCCCGTCCCTCCTCCCTTCACTCCTACCTTCCCCGTCCCTCCTCCCTTCACTCCACCTTCCCCGTCCCTCCTCCCTTCACTCCACCTTCCCCGTCCCTCCTCCCTTCACTCCACCTTCCCGTCCCTCCTCCCTTCACTCCACCTTCCCCGTCCCTCCTCCCTTCACTCCACCTTCCCCGTCCCTCCTCCCTTCACTCCACCTTCCCCGTCCCTCCTCCCTTCACTCCACCTTCCCCGTCCCTCCTCCCTTCACCTCCCCGTCCCTCCTCCCTTCACTCCACCTTCCCCGTCCCTCCACCCTTCACTCCACCTTCCCCGTCCCTCCTCCCTTCACTCCACCTTCCCCGTCCCTCCTCCCTTCACTCCACCTTCCCCGTCCCTCCTCCCTTCACTCCACCTTCCCCGTCCCTCCTCCCTTCACTCCACCTTCCCCGTCCCTCCTCCCTTCACTCCACCTTCCCCGTCCCTCCTCCCTTCACACCACCTTCCCCGTCCCTCCTCCCTTCACTCCACCTTCCCCGTCCCTCCTCCCTTCACCCCACCTTCCCGTCCCTCCTCCCTTCACTCCACCTTCCCTGTCCCTCCTCCCTTCACTCCATCCCACTACCCCAGCTCCCCCTCCCTCCCTCCGTGGGTCCTACCAGTATCCCCACAGTGAGAATGTGAGTGTGTCTGTGTGTGTGAGAATCTGAGTGCGTAGGCCCGGTGGTTTTGGGGGGGAGGGGCCGCCGATTGGTGGGCCCCGATCGCGGGCCAGACCCCATCGGAGGCAGGCCAGGGACGAAGAGTTCCTTGCGCAGAGTTGGCGCTGGGTTGGCAGTATCAGCGGGTCTTGTCCACGGGACGGAGGATGATGACGACTCGCTGGGAGATGAGCTCTGGATCTCCTCATCGTTTGACACAGTCTGACTCCTGCCTTTAGGATCACATTCCACTGTCCGCCCGGGTCATCCCTGCATGTGTGCCGGCCAATCCATCTCACAGGCCCATATAGCTTGTGGGGAGGGGGTTTGGGGAGATAGTGAGTGGTAACGGCTCACTCACTGGGTAAGCTGACATACACGGCGGCCTCACACTTCTGGCCCCGTTTCCTGCCACCTCTCACTGAGGGTGACCCCAGGTTCAAGTGTCCTGGGGCCCTGCCCCCGCCATACATCCCAGAAGCTCGATCCCTGTCCGGACTACAGCTGCTTCCTGGGATCGGGCAGCCCTCCGACTGCCCGCTCCCTCGGGAGTCCCTGCCTCCACCTGATGTGCTGCAGCCTGTGTGAAGTGAGCAGCAGAAGGTGACCCAGGAGCCTCTTCACTAAAATGCCCCCCGAGGTGATAGTCTCTGCGATGGTGGAGGGTGCAGGTGACAGCAGTGACGAGAAGTCGGTGTCTTCCCCGGACTGGTGCCCCGGGGTGTTCTGGGGATGTGGCTGGGGGTCAGCGACCCCGGACGGCTCAGCCTCGTCTGATGGTGATCCCGCAAGACAAAAGACAAGAGACACGGTGAGATCTTGGGAAGGAGAGGTCTGTGGGAGAGGGGGTCACTCAGTTGCTGTTGGGCCATCAGCTTTGCATTGGGCTCTCACTTGGTTACCACATGCCGACCTCTGTTTCTGAGACGGCCCTTTCCTCTGCCTCGCCCGCGAGCTCCATCGCCTTCTGTTCCCCGGGGGTTTGCACTCTCAGGTCTGGGATGCCCCCGCCGGTTTTCTGCCGCTCCCGGTGATTGTGGGTCACCTTGTCCTCGGGAACACATAAAGGACATGGTGAGACGCATGGAGGTGAGTTCTACGGGAGGTCTGTAGCTGGTGGCATGTGTGTGCCAGGCACCAGGCCAAAGTGGACAATACAGGTGTTGGGGTTTGGTGCAGGGTGGGGTGTGAGGGAGATGCAGGCAGGTGGGTTGTGAGGAGTGAGGGACAGGAGTGATGCCAGGGACACAGAGGTGGTGACTCACCCGAGCTGCCCTCAGGAGATCGTTTTTCGGCACTGGGCCCCTGTCCTCCTGGTGAGGTTGGCAGCACTGACCATCTCTGCCACCTCCTCCCAGGCCCTGTTGACGATGGTGGGCTTGGGTCTCCTGCCCACCCTGGGGAAGAGGGTGTCCTGCCTCTGCTCCACCACGTCCACCCCGCGATTGGCCACTGACTCAGAAAGTCTGGGGGCAGGTCTCCGTGGAGCCACCTTCTTGGCTGGAATGGGAGTGTTTGGGGAGTGGAGCGTTTATAAACAGCTCCAGCTTGTCAGGCTCTCCAGCGCTAATTCAGGCCCCAGCGAATCAGACACCAGCGGGAATGGGAATTGCTCTGATTCCCGTGGGAAGAGCACTGGCTCATTTGCATGTCCTGACTCGCTTCCCGAATAGCGCCCCCAAGGGAACGGGAAGAGCCGCAATTCAGTCCCCACGGCAACACTCAGGGCGCGATCCAATGGCCACGCTGCGCCCGAAAAGCAGCTCGCCGCGGCTCAGCGTGGGCGATAAAAGCCAGGAGACCCCGCTCTCGGGATCTACCCGGCTCACAACGTCCCGTGACATCTAACGTGATCTCTCGAGACGTTGTGATGTGAATCCTGCCCATTGTGGGCGGGGTCACTTTGCAGAAATTGACATATTAAAGCGAGGCAGCTGGTCTCACTTTAATATGCAGATTCCTCAGTTTCCCGAGGTGTGGGATCAATCTCCCTTCCCCTCGGAGACCTCGGGCGGGCGCCGTTCGGTACTGATTCCCACAAACAGGTACCAGGCAGAACGGCATCGTGGGGGTCTCCCAGGGGATCAGAGGCTCCCAGGGGCAAGCCCACTGGGCAGGGTACCTGTCACGATATGCAGACATGTAGATAATGATATACAGACTGAAGGATCTCAATAAGAATATAATGCGGGAACACTACCCCATCCCGAAGCGGGAGGAACTCACCAGTCAGATGGCACACGCACGTTCTTTCACCAAGTTAGATACGTCACATGGATTTTGGCAAATCCAGCTGGATGAGTCCAGCAGAAGGCTCTGCACCTTCAACACACCGTTTGGCAGACACTGCTATAACCGCATGCCGTTCGGCATTGTCTCGGCATCAGAGATCTTCCATCGCATCATGGAGCAGATGGTGGAGGGTATTGAAGGGGTTCGTGTGTACGTGGACGACATCATCATATGGTCCACGACCCCTGAAGAGTATGTTTCCCGTCTTCAGCAGGTATTCCGCCGTGTCCATGCCAATGGCCTGAAGCTGAACAGGTCCAAATGTTGCTTTGACATGTCGACACTCAAGTTCCGAGGTGACCAGATCTCTCAGCAGGGCGTGCGCCCGGACACAGACAAGGTCAAGGCCATCAAAGCCATGAAGGTCCCTGAAGACAAGAAGGCGGTGTTGCGCTTCCTGGGCATGGTCAATTTTCTGGGCAAGTTCATCCCAAACATGGCCTCACACACCATGGCCCTACGAAACCTGGTGAAAAAGTCCACTGCCTTTGAGTGGAAGGCAGCCCATCAGGCAGAGTGGTTGGAGCTGAAAGCCAAGCTCACCACTGCACCCGAGTTGCCATTTTCTGACCCAGACAGGGAGACGAAGATCTCGACAGATGCGAGCCAGGATGGCATCGGTACGGTGCTGCTTCAACGCGATGACCCTTCATCCTGGGCACCGGTAGCCTGTGCATCGAGGGCCATGACGCCCACCAAAACAAGGTATGTGCAAATAGAGAAGGAATGCCTGGGTCTTCTCACTGGCAATCTCAAGTTTCACGACTATGTCTACGGCCTGCAGACATTCACTGTCGAGATGGATCATAGGCCTCTGGTCCACATTATCCACAAGGACCCTGAACGACATGACGCCTCAGTTGCAGCGCATCCTCCTTAAACTCAGAAGGTACGACTTTGACTTAGTGTACACGCCTGGCAAGGAGCTCATCATTGCCGATACATTGTCCCGCTCCATCACATTGCCTAGTGAACCGCTGGAAATCATCCGGCAGATTGAATCACAGGTGCAGCTTTGTGCTAGCACCCTCCCGGCGTCTGATGAGAAGGTGGTTCGTATCCGCGAGGAGACAGCCAAAGACCCCCTCTTGGAGCGTGTCATGCACCACCTCGCCAATGGCTGGCAGAAAGGGCAGTGTCCTCAATTTTACAATGTAAAGGATGACCTGACGGTGAGTGATGGTATCCTCCTCAAGCTGGACCGGATTGTCATTCCACTCAGTCTCCAGAGCTTGGTGCTCTGCCAAATCCATGAGGGACACCTGGGTGTCGAGAAGTGCAGATGCAGAGCCGGACAGGCTGTCTACTGGCCCGGTATTAGCCAGGACATCTCAAACATGGTCCTCAACTGTGCGACCTGTCAACACTTCCAGCCAGCACAGAGCAAGGAGACGCTCCAGCAGCATGAAATCTAGACCTCCCTGTGGTCCAAGGTTGGCATCGACCTCTTTTGTACGAATGGTCGTGTCTACATTTTGATTATTGACTATTTCTTGAACTAACCTGAAGTCGTGAAGCTCTCAGACCTCACATCTCGGACCATCATCAAGGCCTGTAAGGAGACGTTTTCCAGGCATGGTATCCCACACTGTCAGGAGTGACAATGGCCCGTGCTCCAGCAGCCACGAGTGGTCTATGTTGCCAAGTCATACCATTTCAAACATGTAACTTCCAGCCCACACTATCCGCAGTCCAATGGGAAGGTTGAAAATGGGGTGCACATTGTGAAACAGCTCATCTGCAAGGCCGCGGATTCTGCTTCTGACATCTACCTTGCGCTGCTTGCGTACAGGGCATGTCGCCGGCTCAACTCCCAATGAACAGGGACCTGCGGACGACACTTCCAGCCATACACTTGCCCAACCTGGCTCACCTCCCGGTGCTGCAGAAGGTGCAGCAGCTCCGAAACCAGCAAAAGCAGGGCTATGATGCTCATGCCACTGATTTACCCGTGTTATCCCCGGCAGACACTGTCAGGATCAAGATACCGGATGGTGGCTGGTCAGCTCCAGCTGTCGTTATTCGACAGGCAGCGCCCCGCTCGTATGTTGTACGTATGGCTGATGGTTCTGTTGTGAGATGAAACAGACGGGCACTGTGCAAAGTTGCCTGCCCGCAACCGCTTTCTTCTCCATTTCCGTCTGTTGTTTTGCCACCTCCTGATACCTCGAACTACGAGGCCAGCAGTCAGGCTTCTATCCCGCCTGTCAAGGCTCCGTCGTCCCCACCACCACCTCTCCGGTGGTCGACAAGGATCAGACGCAAGCCCCAGAGACGGGACTTATGAACATTTGTTTTGTTTGCTAAATTCTGTTTTCTCACATTAGACAGCTGTCTTCACATGTAAATACGTTCACATATGCCACGGCTTGTAAAGATGTTAATATATGCCACCACATAACATAAAAAAAGGGGAGATGTCGCGATATGCAGTATGCAGATAATGATATACAGACAGGCAGCTAATGAACACAGAGAACAGGACATGACCAATGAGCAGGCAGGACACTGAGGGGTGGTATCTCACTGTAAAAGGCACGAGGCACTCACACTCCACCTCTTTCCACTGATGAACATCTACAGAGTGAGTCAGGGTGTATGTACAGTATCACACCTCCAGCACGTGGCTAAGAGCTAGTCTGGTTCAGTCAGACAGAGTAACCACCTTTAGGTTGGCAGAGAGTCGAACTCATAGAGAACTGTGCTAACTGTGCGACTGGTTCAATAAATCAGATTGAACTCACTTCAGGGTCTGGGGTATCTTTTGGGGAAAGCTGCATCCAGTTGCAGCCTGTGTTATCCCAGAGTACATAACACATCAGTACCCTGACACTGCTGGTGCCACCCAGGCACCCTACCACTACCAGCCTGGCATTGCCAAGGTGCCCAGGTGGCACGGCCAACCTGATTCTCCACAGACAAACCTCTACCTTAATCCTCTCCCTGGATGTATAAAAGATATTCATCCAGAGTGAGTGCAACGTTTCCTCAAGACAATTGAGAAAATGGGCTTTGCTGACACTTTCAGGAAATGGATTGCAATCCAGGGCTTGTTCCCCAGGTCCACAGTGAAGACCAGCTGACTCCATCCCCCTCACCACTCCTCCTCCCTCAACAGGCAGACAAAGCCTCATTCCCAGGCTTCCTGTCCTAACCTTGGCCATGGACATGAGTCTGGTCCACAAGGTGGAGATGTATCAGGAGGATGAGGATTGTAGAGGAGGAAAGGTTCAGCTGGGAATGGCGGAGTTTCCACTTGCTGAAGTTTGTAAAGTATCGATGGGTTCTGGAGACAGAGCTTCATCTGAGAGTTCCTGTATTGGTGATGTTTAGGGAGCTGACAGTTTCAGCTGGCCAAGCTGAGAATGATTTTTAGAAAGTGGGTGAGGTGCATGAATCAGACTTTAATTCCAATCAGGACCATTTTTATCCTCATTTCTTTATAACAAAGCCCTTAAACATTCTCTCTGCCGACGGATTCTCCGTTGCGCCGGCAGCGCTCCCACGCCCGCGGGTTTCCCGGCGGTGTGGGGTGGCCACAATGGGCAATCCCATTGGCAGGTGGCAGAGACGGAGAATCCCGCTGCCGGTGAGGGCCGCCGCCCAGGAAGAGGGAGCTGGCGGGCCGGAGAATCCCGCCCGGTGTCTGTGATATTTATATGGATAATGATTCAAATATAAGATATAAATCAGGACAGAGGGACTTCCGGTGGCGACCATGGAGGAGTAGGTCGCACATTTGACAGCTCCCGCCTGTGACGGACGTTTGGACCTTTTCCCCTGTTTTTTTCTGGATTTTATTGGATAAATCAGTGAAGAGTGAGACAGTGAGGAGAAATCCCCCTCCGGTGTGCGGAGAATTGGACCAGAAGTGGCCGTGTGAGAAGACAAAGTCCTATAAGGAAGACGCGAGCAGAGCCGCCAACACGGGAAAACATGGCGGAGAAGCCGGGCCGCAGGGAGACGGCACAGTGGTCAACGGAGCAGCTAGGTGGAGTTTTTTGAAGATTGCTTCACCAAGCTGAAGAAGGACACGCTGGACCCGATTAAAGCTCCGATTGATCAAGTCGTGCAGAATCAAGACCCACGGGACAGCGATCCAGGAGGTGGAGAAAAAGGTGTCCGAGCATGAGGAATACATAACCGTGCTGGAGACCAAGGTGGGGATGATGAACGCCCGCCAGAGAAGAATGCAGGAGAAGCTGGAGGACCTGGAGAACAGGTCCAGGAGGCAGAATCATAGAATTGTCGGCCTCCCTGAAGGCAGTGAGGGGTCGGATGCGAGGGCTTATGGGACATGTTGGAGATGTTGATGGGGGCTGAGGCGTTCCCTCGGCCCCTGGAAGTGGACAGAGCGCACAGAGCCCTCGCGAAGAAGCCCCGAGCGAACGAGCCGCCGAGGGCGATGGTGATACGCTTTCACCGATTCCTGGACAAGGAACACGTTCTGCGGTGGGCCAAGAAGGAACGGAGCAGCAAGTGGGAGAATTGTGAGCTGCGCGTTTATCAGGACCTGGGCACGGATTTGGCCAAGAGGCGAGCTGGATTCAATCGGGCAAAAACGGCCGTCTTTAAGAAGGGGGTGAAGTTTGGGATGCTGTACCCAGCCCGTCTGTGGGTCACACATGAGGATCGGGAATTCTACTTTGAAACACCAGACAAAGTATGGACTTTTATTAAAGAAAAGAGGCTGGAGGTGAATTAAAAAACACTGAAGCCTTGGAGATTACTGTGGTGGTGATTTGTTGTGCTGGGCTGTATCAGTATCAGTAGTGCTGTGTGTAATAAGGGGCTGTTTGGATGGCTAAAGGTAACTTTGTCTTGCAGGGAGCTGGTTAGGGGGGGGGGGGGTGTTCGTTGGGGTTGGTTCTGTTTTTTGGGTGTTTTTTATCTAAAGTGGCTGTTTCTTCACTGTTTTTTTTGATGTTTGTTTCCTGGGGAATGTGATGCTTTTAATATGTTTGTCCAAGTGGGGGGAGAGGGGAGAGAACAATGGGGAGACAGACTGCTTGGTGCCAGGGGCGGGCGCTATCAAGTCAGCATGGGTCAGCTGACACTCGGAAGCACAGTGGGGGGTGAGCAGGTGTTAAGCTGGAGCTGGACTTGGGGGGTTGGGTTGCTAGTGTTGTTGCGAGGGTGGGGAGAGGTGGGTGGAGCTGTTTTGCTGACTGGGAATAAACTGTTACTAAGGGACAAATGGGAGGTCGGGAAAGGCGAATGCCCGAGGGCGGGGGCGGGGGGGGGGGGGGCTGAGGGGGGGGGGGCTTGAGGAAGCGGAGGGTGCGAGCTAGAGGCTAGCCTAAAAAGGGTGATGGCGAGTCGGGAGGGGGAGGGGCGGTAAGCCCCCCCGACCAGGCCGACTACATGGAATGTCAGAGGGCTGAATGGGCCGATCAAGAGGGCTCGCGTGTTTGAGGGGGCTGAAGGCGGACATGGCAATGCTACAAGAGACACACCTAAAGGTTACAGACCAGACGATTTAGATTGTGTGGAGACTTAGGCAGAGCGATGGCAGATGGAGGTTAATCTGGACAAATGTGAGATAATACATTTTGGAAGGTCTAATACAGGTCGGCAATATCCAGTGAATGGTAGAACCCTCAAGACTATTGAAAGTCAGAGAGATCTAGGTGTATAGGTCCACAGGTCACTGAAAGAGGCAACACAGGTGGAGATGGTAGTCAAGAAGGCATACGGCATGCTTGCCTTCATTGGCCGTGGGCATTGAGTATAAAAATTGGCAAGTCATGTTGCAGCTACTTGGAGTATAATGTCAATTCTGGTCGCCACAGTACCGGAAGTATGTGGATGCTTTAGAGAGGGTGAAGAAGAGATTTACCAGGATGTTACCTGGTATGGAGGGCATTAGCTATGAGGAGAGGTTGAATAAACTCGGCTTGTTCTCACTGAAACGACAGAGTTTGAGGCGCAACCTGATCTGAGGTCTACAAAATTATGAGGGGCATAGACAGAGTGGATAGCCAGAGGCTTTTTCCCAGGGTAGAGGGGTCAATTACTGGGGGGCATAGGTTTAATGTGCGAGGGGGCAAGGTTTAGAGGAGATGTATGAGGTAAGTTTTTTACACAGAGGGTAGTGGGTGCCTGGAACTCGCTGCCGGAGGAGGGGGTGGAAGCAGGGACGATAGTGACATTTAAGGGGCATCTTGACAAATACATGAATAGGATGAGAATAGAGGGATACGGACTCAGGAAGTGTAGAAGATTTTAGTTTAGACGGGCAGCATGGTCGGCGCAGGCTTGGAGGGCCGAAGGGCCTGTTCCTGTGCTGTACTTTTCTTTGTTCTTTGTTCTTTGTTCAGACAAGATTGAGAAATGGGTGGGTTAGCCAAGTATAGGGGCTGCTTTAGCACAGGGCTCAAGAGTTGGCTTTTAAAACAGACAAAAGCAGGCCAACAGCACGGTTCAATTCCCGTACCAGCCTCCCCGAACAGGCGCCGGAATGTGGCAACCAGGGGTTATTCACAGTAACTTCATTTGAAGCTTACTTGGGACAATAAGCGATTTTCATTCATTTCATTTCCACTCAGGGCTGGACTCAAAGACCAGGGGGGTAGCGATCTTGATCAACAAACGAGTGGCATTCGAGGCTGGGAGAATCGTGTCAGACAAGGGGGGGTAGGTACATAATGGTGAGTAGGAAGCTGGAGGGGGTGTGGGTGGTACTTGTGAACATATATGCTCCGAATTGGGACGATGTGGAATTTATGAGGCGGGTGTTTTGTAAGATCCCAGACTTAGAGTCACATAACTTGATCATGGGAGGAGACTTTAACACAGTCATTGATCCGGAATTGGAGCGGTCAAAATCCAGGACAGGGAGGAGGCCGGCAAAGGAATTGGAGGGGTTTATGGAGCAGATGGTGGGAGTAGACCCATGGAGGTTTGCACGGCCAAGGGTGAAGGAGTTTTCCTTCCTCTCACATGTCCACAAGGTATGCTCTCGCATCGACTTTTTTGTTCAGGGCAGGGCGCTAATACCGGAGGTGGTGGATACTGAGTACTCGGCAATCGCAGTGTCGGATCATGCCCCGCATTGGTTGGATCTTTTTTTAAACAAATTTAGAGTACCTAATTCATTTTTTCCAATTAAAGGGCAATTTTGTGTGTTCCATCCACCTACCCTGCATATCTTTGAGTTATGGGGGCGAAACCCACGCAAACACGGGGAGAATGTGCAAACTCCACACGGACAGTGACCCAGAGCTGGGTTCGAACCTGGGACCTCGGCGCCGTGAGACTGCAGTGCTACCACTGCGCCACCGTGCTGCCCTCATTGGGTGGATCTACAGATTAGTGTGGAGAGAGGGCAATGCCCACTGTGGAGACTGGATGGGGGGTTGCTAGCGGATGAAGCGATCTGTGGGCGGGTTAACAAGTCCATCCAGAACTACCTGGAAACAAATGATACAGGGGAGGTCTCTGCAGCCCCGGGTCTCGCTTTACAGAGATGATCTGCTCATGTATATTTCAGACCCGTTGGAGGGGATGGGGGAAGTAATGCGAATCCTGGGGGAATTTGGCAATTTTTCAGGGTATAAATTGAACATGGTGAAAAGCGAGATGTTCGCAATCCAGGCAAGAGGACAGGAGAAGAGACTGGGAGAGCTGCTGCTTAGAATGGTAGGGAGGAGCTTTCGATATCTGGGAATCCAGGTGGCCCGGGAATGGGACGCACTGCACAAGTTAAACCTATCCCGGTTGGTAGATCAAATGGGAGGGGACTTTAAGAGATGGAACATGCTCCCACTATCACTGGCGGGGAGGGTACAGACCGTGAAAATGACGGTGCTCCCCAGTTTTCTGTTTGTCTTTCAGTGCCTCCCCACCTTCATCCCAAAGGCCCTTTTCAAGCGGGTGAATAAGGTTATTTTGGGCTTTGTGTGGGCGGGTAAAACCCCGCAAATGAAGAAAGTGTTGCTGGAGCGCAGTCGGAGGGAGGGTGGGTTGGCGCTGCCGAACTTCTGCAATTACTACTGGGCGGCTAATATAGCCATGATTAGGAAGTGGGTAGAGAGGGAGGGGTCGGCATGGGAATGGAACATAGAACATAGAACAGTACAGCACAAAACAGGCCCTTCGGCCCTCGATGTTGTGCCGAGCAATGATCACCCTACTCACACCCACGTATCCACCCTATACCAGTAACCCAATAACCCCCCCCCCCCTTAACCTTACTTTTTAGGACACTACGGGCAATTTAGCATGGCCAATCCACCTAACCCGCACATCTTTGGACTGTGGGAGGAAACTGGAGCACCCGGAGGAAACCCACGCACACACGGGGAGGACGTGCAGACTCCGCACAGAGGATAGCGGCGGTGTCATGTAAAGACACCAGTTTGGGAGCACTGATAACGGCACCTCTTCCGTTCTGGCCGGCCCGATACTCCACAAGTCCGGTGATGGTGGCGGCTCTGAGAATCTGGGGGCAATGGAGGAGATATAAGAGAGTGGAGGGAGCATCGGTTTGGACCCCGATTTATAATAATCATCGGTTTGTTCCGGGTAGGCTGGATGGTGGGTTCCGGAGATGGCAAAGGGCAGGAATTAGAAGGATGGGGAATCTATTTAAAGATGGGAGCTTTCCCAGCTTGACTGATAGAAATGAGGCTATGACAGGTGAGGACCTTGAGAGGATTGTTATCACTAAGGAGGGAGTGATGGGCAAGCTAATGGGGCTAAAGGTAGACAAGTCTCCTGGCCCTGATGGAATGCATCCCAGAGTGCTAAAAGAGATGGCTAGGGAAATTGCAGATGCACTAGTGATAATTTACCGAAATTCACTAGACTCTGGGGTTGTCCCGGTGGATTGGAAATTAGCAAACGTGACGCCACTGTTTAAAAAAGAAGGTAGGCAGAAAGCAGGAAATTATAGGCCAGTGAGCTTAACTTCGGTAGCAGGGAAGATGCTGGAATCTATCATTAAGGAAGAAATTGCGAGGCATCTGGATAGAAATTGTTCCATTGGGCAGACGCAGCATGGGTTCGTAAAGGGCAGGTCATGCCTAACTAATTTAGTGGAATTTTTTGAGGACATTACCAGTGCAGTAGATAATGGGGAGCCGATGGATGTGGTATATCTGGATTTCCAGAAAGCCTTTGACAAGGTGCCACACAAAAGGTTGCTGCATAAGATAAAGATGCATGGCATTAAGGGTAAAGTAGTAGCATGGATAGAGGATTGGTTAATTAATAGAAAGCAAAGAGTTGGGATAAATGGGTGTTTCTCTGGTTGGCAATCAGTAGCTAGTGGTGTCCCTCAGGGATCCGTGTTGGGCCCACAATTGTTCACAATTTACATAGATGATTTGGAGTTGGGGACCAAGGGCAATGTGTCCAAGTTTGCAGATGACACTAAGATGAGTGGTAAAGCGAAAAGTGCAGAGGATACTGGAAGTCTGCAGAGGGATTTGGATAGGTTAAGTGAATGGGCTAGGGTCTGGCAGATGGAATACAATGTTGACAAATGTGAGGTTATCCATTTTGGTAGGAATAACAGCAAACGGGATTATTATTTAAACGATAAAATATTAAAGCATGCCGCTGTTCAGAGAGACTTGGGTGTGCTAGTGCATGAGTCACAGAAGGTTGGTTTACAAGTGCAACAGGTGATTAAGAAGGCAAATGGAATTTTGTCCTTCATTGCTAGAGGGATGGAGTTTAAGACTAGGGAGGTTATGTTGCAATTGTATAAGGTGTTAGTGCGGCCACACCTGGAGTATTGTGTTCAGTTTTGGTCTCCTTACTTGAGAAAGGACGTACTGGCGCTGGAGGGTGTGCAGAGGAGATTCACTAGGTTAATCCCAGAGCTGAAGGGGTTGGATTATGAGGAGAGGTTGAGTAGACTGGGACTGTACTCGTTGAAATTTAGAAGGATGAGGGGGGATCTTATAGAAACATTTAAAATTATGAAGGGAATAGATAGGATAGATGCGGGCAGGTTGTTTCCACCGGTGGGTGACAGCAGAACTAGGGGACATAGCCTCAAAATAAGGGGAAGTAAATTTAGGACTGAGTTTAGGAGGAACTTCTTCACCCAAAGGGTTGTGAATCTATGGAATTCCTTGCCCAGTGAAGCAGTTGAGGCTCCTTCATTACATGTTTTTAAGGTAAAGATAGATAGTTTTTTGAAGAATAAAGGGATCAAGGGTTATGGTGTTCGGACCGGAAAGTGGAGCTGAGTCCACAAAAGATCAGCCATGATCTCATTGAATGGCGGAGCAGGTTCGAGGGGCCAGATGGCCTACTCCTGCTCCTAGTTCTTATGTTCTTATGTTCTTATGAAAGCCTTGGAGGATAAATTTGAATTGCCAGCAGGGAATGGGTTTAGGTATTTGCAGGTACGAGGCTTCCTGAGAAAACAGGTGCCGGCCTTTCCGCTGCTGCCGCCATGGGGGATACAGGATAGAGTAGTTTCCAGTACCTGGGTGGGAGAGGGGAATGTCTCAGATATTTACCAGGAGCTTTCGGAGGCGGAGGAAACTCCTGTGGAGGAGCTGAAGGGCAAGTGGGAGGACGAGCTAGGAGGAGAGATAGAGGCGGGGCTATGGGTGGATGCCCTAAGCAGGGTTAATACCTCCTCATCATGTGCCAAGCTCAGCCTGACATAGTTCAAGGTAGCCCACCGGGCACACATGACAGTGGCTAGGATGAGTACGTTTTTCGGGGTTGAGGATAGATGTGCGAGGTACGCAGGAAGCCCAGCAAATCATGTCCACATGTTTTGGGCATGCCCGAAGCTTAGAGGGTTTTGGCAGGGTTTCGCTAAGGCAATGTCCACGGTACTAAAAACATGGGTGGTGCCGAGCCCGGAGGTAGCGATCTTTGGAGTGTCGGAAGAGACAGTAGTTCAGGGGGCGAAGAGGCCGACGTCTTGGCCTTTGCCTCCCTGGTAGCCCGGAGATGGATTTTGTTAATGTGGAGGGACTCGAAGCCCCCGAGTATAGAGACCTGGGTTAGTGACATGGCTGGGTTTCTCAGTCTCGAGAAAATAAAGCTCGCCTTTAGAGGGTCAATGGTCAGGTTCACCCGGAGGTGGCAGCCGTTCGTCGACTTTCTCGGGGAAAATTAAAATGTCAGCAGATGCAGAATTCCAAGCGGGAGGCGGGGGAGAGGGCCGGACTGTTGTTTTATGGTTGGGGTGTGTGAAGATTGGGATGGGGGGGGGTAAATGTTTATTATACCATGTTGATGTCATTGTTAATGATATTATTATAAACATTTTCAAATACATTAAATATTTTTTTAAAAATAAATAAATCAGGACAGAGGAACTTATCTGAGTTTTACCAGGGTTAATGACATCCAGCATTTCTCTCCACACTGGGAACGGTAAAGGGCTGTTGAATTTTCCGATGGACAGGACACCATCTGCTAGTGACAGCTTTTTAATCTCATCGCTAATCCTGTAAATATTAAAGAGTTGATTATAAATTGACCAGAAACACTTTGCTGAGTAATTTTACCAACGCGCCCTGAGTTTCAGTAAAGTTCATGTCCTACCTCCTCTTCCGAGATGCTTCCTCCTGAAATAAACAAAACACAAATCTGAGTTGAGATTCAGTGAAGATGTTTCCACTTGTAGAGAATCCAGAAATCGGGATAGAAACATAATATAGTTACAAATAAATCCAATGGGGAGTTCAGGAGAAACTTCTTTCCCGAGAGAGTGATGAGAATGTGGAACTGACTATCACACGGGGTGGAATTTACTCCAGTCTGTCACAGCAGTGAGCATGGTGTCCGGACATAGGGGGCAGGATTCTCCGACCCTGCGGCTATCTCTGCAGGATCCACCTGGTCTTACGACCAGAAAGTCGGCGCCACCCCCGCACTGATCCTCTGCCCGGTGGGGGGGGGCTCACAGCCGCACAGGGTGAAGCCCCCAGCTTTCTCAAGCCCCCCACCCCTCCCCCCCCCCCCCCCCCCCCCGACTGTGAAGGGGCAAGATCCAAGGGTCTGGCACTGCAGTCAAGAAGGAGGGTCAAGAACGGTCAACCTGGCTCCCGGGCCTACAATTCACACCAGAAGGAGCAGCCGGGTGGGGAATTGGAATTTATCAGGGATTGGGGCTGAGGTTTTTAAAATAACTTCAGGGTAACAACCAAATCCTGGGGGGATTTGGGTTTGAAATAAGGAAAGTTTGGGCTGAAATGTGGGGTTTTGTCTGTGGATTTTCAGGAGAGGCTTTTTAATAAGTTGTGGTGATTTGTGTGTTTATGTGGAAGCCGAGGTTAAATTGTGGAGGGATTTAAATTGGAAAAAAACAATTAACTGTTGTGTAATGTTATTTACACTCGTTTAGAGCTCTTTGTACTCGGGTATTTTTCTAAAAACAACTCTGTGGTTGAGTATGCGCAATTTAATATAGAACATAGAACAGTACAGCACAGAACAGGCCCTTCGGCCCTCGATATTGTGCCGAGCATTGTCCGAAACCAAGATCAAGCTATCCCACTCCCTTTCATTCTGGAATGCTCCATGTGCCTATCCAATAACCACTTGAAAGTTCTCAAAGTGTCCGAATCCACTATCACAGCAGGCAGTCCATTCCACACCCTAACCACTCTCTGAGTAAAGAACCTACCTTGGACATCCCTCCTATATCTCCCACCCTGAATCTTATAGTTATGCCCCCTTGTAACAGCTACATTCACCCGAGGAAATAGTCTCACAATGTCCACTCTATCTATCCCCTTCATAATCTTATAAACCTCTATTAAGTCGCCTCTCATCCTCCTCTGCTCCAAAGAGAAAAGCCCTAGCTCCCTCAACCTTTCCTCATAAGACGTATCCTGCAAACCAGGCAGCATCCTGGTAAATCTCCTTTGCACCCTTTCCAATGCTTCCACATCCTTCCTATAGTGAGGTGACCAGAACTGCACACAATACTCCAAATGTGGTCTCACCAGGGTCATGTACAGTTGCAGCATAACCTCATGGCTCTTAAACTCAAGCCCTCTGTTAATAAACGCTAACACGCTATAGGCCTTCTTCACGGCTCTATCCACTTGACTGGCAACCTGCAGAGATCTGTGGACATGAACCCCAAGATCTCTCTGTTCCTCCACATTCCTCAGAACCCTGCCGTTGACCCTGTAATCCGCATTCAAATTTATTCGACCAAAATGAAAATGAAATGAAATGAAAATCGCTTATTGTCACAAGTAGGCTTCAAATGAAGGCTTCAAGTGAAAAGCCCCTAGTCGCCACATTCCGACGCCTGTTCAGGGAGGCTGGTACGGGAATCGAACCGTGTGGCTGGCCTGCCTTTGTCTGCTTTCAAAGCCAGCTCTTTAGCCCTGTGCTAAAGCAGCCCCTATACTTGGCTAACCCACCCCTTTCTCAATCTTGTCTAATCACCTCGCACTTATCAGGGTTAAACTCCATCTGCCATTTTTCGGCCCAGCTCTGCATCCTATCAATGTCTCTTTGCAGCCTACAACAGCCCTCCACCTCATCCACTACTCCACCAATCTTGGTGTCATCAGAAAATTTACTGACCCACCCTTCAGCCCCCTCGTCCAAGTCATTGATAAAAATCACAAATAGCAG
This sequence comes from Scyliorhinus canicula, assembly GCF_902713615.1. Taxonomy (NCBI): domain Eukaryota; kingdom Metazoa; phylum Chordata; class Chondrichthyes; order Carcharhiniformes; family Scyliorhinidae; genus Scyliorhinus; species Scyliorhinus canicula. Next base: position 3,988,566 of record NC_052158.1, read on the forward strand.
AGGACCCAGCACTGATCCCTGTGGTACACCGCTGGTAACTGGTCTCCAGTCTGAAAATTTTCCATCCACCACCACCCTCTGTCTTCTATCTGATAGCCAGTTACTTATCCAATTGGTCAAATTTCCCTCTATCCCACACCTCATTACTTTCTTCATAAGCCAACCATGGGGAACCTTATCAAACACTTGGAACACTTCCTCAGTGTTTCCCCCCTACCCCCTCCTCTAACCAAAAAAAAACAAGAACCGCGGTCGTTGGGAAGCGGGAGCGGCCTCCGGATTTTCAGCGGGAGCAGGGGCCTGTCGTGAAGGTGAGTGAGTGCCTTTAAATTGGCTTAACTTTGGGCTTAACCTCATTGAGTTCTTCGAGAAAGTGACCAAACAGGTGGATGAGGGTAAAGCAGTTGATGTGGTGTATATGGATTTCAGTAAAGCATTTGATAAGGTTCCCCATGGTATGCTATTACAGAGGCATGGGATTCAGGGTGATTTAGCAGTTTGGATCCGAAATTGGCTAGCTGATAGAAGACAAAGTGTGGTGGTTGATAGGAAAAGTTCTGACTGGTGTCAAGTTGCTAGTGGTGTACCACAAGGATCTGTTTTGGGGCCGCTGCTGTTTGTCATTTTTATAAATGACCTGGAGGAGGGCGTAGAAGGATGGGTGAGTAAATTTGCAGATGACACTAAAGTCGCTGGAGTTGTGGACAGTGCAGAAGGATGTTACAAGTTACAGAGGGACATAGATAAGCTGCAGAGCTGGGCTGACAGGTGGCAAATGGAGTTTAATGCAGAAAAGTGTGAGGTGATTCATTTTGGAAGGAATAACAGGACGACAGAATACTGGGCTAATGGTAAGATTCTTGGCAGTGTGGACGAGCAGAGAGACCTCGGTGTCCATGTCCATAGATCCCTGAAAGTTGCCACCCAGGTTGAGAGGGTTGTTAAGAAGGCGTACGGTGTATTAGCTTTTATTGGTAGAGGAATTGGGTTTCGGAGCCATGAGGTCATGTTGCTGTTGTACAAAACTCTGGTGCGGCCGCATTTGGAGTATTGCGTGCAGTTCTGGTCGCCACATTATAGGAAGGATGTGGAAGCATTGGAAAGGGTACAGAGGAGATTTACAAGGATGTTGCCAGGTATGGAGGGAAGATCTTATGAGGAAAGGCTGTAGGACTTGAGGCTGTTTTCATTAGAGAGAAGAAGGTTAAGAGGTGACTTAATTGAGGCATACAAGATGATCAGAGGATTAAATAGGGTGGACATTGAGAGCCTTTTTCCTCGGATGGTGATGTCCAGCACGAGGGGACATAGCTTTAAATTGAGGGGAGATAGATATAGGACAGATGTCAGAGGTAGGTTCTTTACTCAGAGAGTAGTAAGGGCGTGGAATGCCCTGCCTGCAACAGTAGTGGACTCGCCAACACTAAACGCATTCAAACGCATTGGATAGGCATATGGACTATAAGGGAATAGTGTAGAGGGACTTTAGAGGGGTTTCACAGGACGGTGCAACATCGTGGGCCGAAGGGCCTGTACTGCGCTGTAATGTTCTATGTTCTATGTTCAAACGCCTTACTAAAATACATGTATACAACATCAACTACCCTTTCTTCATCTACACACTTAGTTACCTCCTCAAAGAATTCAATCAAATTTGTGAGGGTAGACTTACCCTTCACGAATCCATGTTGACTATCCCGGATGAAGCTTATCTTTCCAAATGGTCATAAATCCTATCCTTCAGGACCTTTTCCATTAACTTATCGACCACCGAAGTAAGACTAACCGGCCTATAATTACCAGGGCCATTCCTATTCCCTTTCTTGAACAGAGGAACAACATTCGCCACTCTCCAGTCCTCTGGCACTAGCCCGCCGGCAGTGAGGACCCAAAGATCAAAGCCAAAGGCTCTGCAATTTCATCCCTTGCCTCCCAATGAATCCTTAGATATATCTCATCTGGCCCAGGGGACTTGTCGACCCTAAGGTTTTTCAAAATTGCTAATACATCCTTCCTCGGACAATCTACCTCCTCCAGCCTACCCGCTTGTATCACACTTTCATCCTCAAAAACATGGCCCCTCTCCTTGGTGAACACTGAAGAAAAGTATTCATTGAATGCCCCTCCTATTTCTTCCGACTCCATGCACAAGTTCCCACTACTGTCCTTGACCGGCCCTAACCTCAGCCTGGTCATTCTTTTATTTCTCACATAAGAGTAAAAAGCCTTGGGATTTTCCTTGATCCGACCCGCCAAGGACTTCTCATGCCCCCTCCTAACTCTCCTTAGACCTTTTTTTTTAGCTCATTCCTTGCCATCTTGTAACCCTCAACCGACCCAACTGACCCTTGTTTTCTCATTGTGGTAGTCACCACTGTTGTATTATATTGTATATACTGGTATTACGATAAGGCTCCTGTACTACAGGTACGGGGGTAGATCTCTGCCTGCTGGCTCTGCCCAGTAGGCGGAGTATAAATGTGTGGGCTCTCCGAACAGCAGCCATTTCGCCAGCTGCTGTAGGAGGCCACACATCTCTGTGTAATAAAGCCTCGATTACTCTCTACTCCCGTCTCGTCGTAATTGATAGTGCATCACTCATCCTTACATACGCTTCCTTTTTCCTCTTGACAAGACATTCAACCTCTTTTGTGAACCATGGTTCCCTCACACGGCCATTTTCTCCCTGCCTGACAGGGCCATACCTATCAAGGAAACGCAGTATTTGTTCCTTGAACAAGCTCCACTTTTCATTTGTGCCTTTCCCTGACAGTTTCTGTTCCCATCTTATGCTCCCTAATTCTTGCCGAATCGCATCATAATTACCCCTCCCCCAATTATAAACCTTGCCCTGCCATATGGCCCTATCCTTCTCCATTGCAATAGTGGAAGACACCAAATTGTGGTCACTATGTCCAAAGTGCTCTCCCACAAACAAATCTAACACTTGGCCTGGTTCATTACCCAGGACCAAATCCAATGTGCCCTCCCCTCTTGTCGGCCTATCCACATATTGTGTAAGGAAACCCTCCTGCACACACTGTACAAAAACTGCCCCATCCGAACTGTTCGACTTATAGAGGTTCCAATCAATATTTGGAAAGTTAAAGTCACCCATTACAACTACCCTGAGACCTCCACACCTATCCATAATCTATTTTGCAATTTCTTCCTCCACATCTCTATTACTATTTGGGGGCCTATAGAAACCTCCTAACAACGTGACCGCTCCTTTCCTATTTCTAACTTTGGCCCATATTACCTCAGTAGGCAGATCCCCTTCGAACTGCCTTTCTGCAGCCATTAAACTATCCTTGATTGACAATGCTACTCCTCCACCTCTTTTACCACCTTCCCTGCTCTTACTGAAACATCTATACCCCGGAACTTCCAACAACCATTCCTGTCCCTGTTCTTTTTTTTTTTATAAATTTAGATTACCCAATTATTTTTTCTATTAAGGGGCAATTTAGCGTGGCCAATCCACCTACTCTGCACATTTTTGGGTTGTGGGGGCGAAACCCACGCAGACACGGGGAGAATGTGCAAACTCCACACGGACAGTGACCCAGAGCCGGGATCGAACCTGGGACCTCAGCGCCGTGAGGCGGTTATACTAACCACTAGGCCACCGTGCTGCCCTCCTGTCCCTGTTCTAACCATGTCTCCGTAATGGCCACAACATCGTAGTCCCAAGTACCAATCCACGCTCCAAGTTCACCGACCCTCAACAGTATCCAAAACGGTATACTTGTTACTGAGGGGAATGACCACAGAGGATCCCTGCACTGACTGCTTCCTCCCAGCCCCTCTCACCATCACCTATATATCTTGATTCTTCGGAGTAACTACATTCCTGAAGCTACTATCTATGACCACCTCTGCCTCCCGAATGATCCGAAGTTCATCCAGCTCCAGCTCCAGTTCCCTAATGCGGTTTCTGAGGAGCTGGATATGGCTGCACTTCACACAGGTGAAATCAGCAGGGACACTGATGGTGTCCCTCACCCCAAACATTCTGCAGGAGGAACATTGCACTGTCTTCCCTGCCATCCCCCCTAGATAACTTTTTAAAAATAATATTTATTGTCACAAGTAGGCCTACATTAACACTGCAATGAAGTTACTGCGAAAAGCCGCTCAGTGCCACATTCCATCGCCCCTTCAGGTAAACAGACGGAGAATTCAGAATGTCCAATTCACCAACAGCACGTCTTTCGGGACTTGTGGGAGGAAACCGGAGCACCCGGAGGAAAGCCACGCAGACACAGGGAGAACATGCAGACTCCGCACAAACAGTGACCCAAGCCGGGAATCCAACCTGGGACCCTAGCGCTGTGAAACAACAGTGCTAACCACCGTGCAAACCACTGTGCCACCCTATGTTTTTTATAAAATCCTCGAGTCAAGACTATCAGTCAGAGGAAACGGGAGTGTGAACCTCTTACAGTCTCTCAATCAGGGACACAGTGCAACTGAACAAGGGCATTCCCACTACATCCTCAATCCCACCACCTCTCCCCCACCCACTCCCAGAATCCCACCAGTAATCCCAACAGGGTTTGATTTTCAGGCTTCCCGTATTGTGAGACCCCTGCTCATTGCTGGGGGAATACCAGTGACAGCAGGATGAGAACATTAATTGCCCTGTTAAGGGGCTGAATTGGTTACAGGAAGGCTGTCCCACAAGACTTACCACCACGGACTTAATCTGTGTAGAGATGGAAAGACAACAGAATCTCCGCACAGTGTCATTCCCCATGTCCCCTTCCACTCACCCCACACCCTGACTAAATGTACCCTGGGGGGGACAGCATTTATTTCCACCCACCCAGGGAAAGCCAGGGATACATTTAAGGAGAAGCTGGACAAACACATGAGGGAGAAAGGAACAGAAGGATATATTGACAGGGAAATGAAGTAGGATGGGAGGAGGCTCGTGTGGATCATGTTGTGACTGTGAACTTTCACTGAACTAAACTGAAATATAATCCCTCACCTTCAGAAATCTCACTCCGTCTTTTTGTTCCAACTGCTTTTCCAACTTTGAGAGTTTCTCCTGAATAGAATTTAAATTCTTCTGAATTTCACAAAGATTTTTCTCCATTGTTTTTAGAATTTTTTCCTCTTCTTCCCTGAGATCTCGCATTAAACGCTGCTCTTTCTCAGTGAGAATCTGGTGCATTTTAGTGAACTCGGATGTGATGTGGCTCTGCAGACTGACCGACTGTTTCTATAAGAAGAAACATTAAAAATAATATGTTTCTGTCATAAAAACAACAAAATAATGAATTAAATTTGGAAGCTCAGCACAGGGAGACTTTACCCTAATTTGGGAAATCTTCTGTTTCTGCTGCTGCTCCATTTCTAGAACCGTCGATTTCTTCTGTGTGAGAGAATCTAAGGAAGATTTCACCCCATCCTGGGATTGGGAGAAAAAATCAGAAAATAAAAGCGTTAGACCCTGAAAATGTGATCAGATAATCAGGGGATCAAATCTGTTCCCTTTTACCTTGTAGATTTCAACAGCTTCTTTAATCGGGATGAAGCGGTGTTCTCTGTGTTCCCGCGAATCTCTACAAATCACACAGATTAATTTCTTGTCAATTTCACAAAACAGCTTCAGTTCTTCCTGATGTTCCTCACAGTGAAGTTTACTTTCCTTCTCTTTCTGATTCAGCTTTAATTTTCGAGCTTTCTCAGCCAGATTCGCTAAGGCCCCACTGGCTCTGAGGATTCTTTCTGGAAACTCCTGTCGACATTCCGGGCAGGAGTTTCTCTCCTTCTTTTCCCAACACTGGGTGATACAGGAGCGGCAGAAGTTGTGATCACACTCCAGTGAAACCGGATCAGTGAAGAAATCAAGACAAATGGGACAAATTAAATCCTCGGACAAACTCTGATCGTGCTGTCTGGAAGCCATGTTCACACTCAGCACTTCCTGATTCAAACCACTTTCAGTTTCAATGTTCGTGCTCTGCTGCTGAACACATTCAGTTCAGTAACTCCCTCATGACGTTCACGGCAATCCTCAAGGAATTATCATTATTTGCTGCTCTCGGTCCCATTGCTTTGGGTGTTGGAGATAAAACCCGGAGCAGAATTCAGAATAAACCGGGTTAGAGGGAATAATTGAACCCAGGCGATGAGAGTGAAGGTCTGTTGGTGGTGGGGGTGGGTGGAGAGAGGATGGGAGGAGGTGGGGATTATGTCCTGTCAGTGAATGGCAGCCTGCTGCTCTCCTTCATTAACTTCTGTCTCAAAGCAGCCCCAGGCATGGATGGTCAAACTGTGTTTTACTTTGTGGGAAACACAAACTGAAACATATTGTCCAGCTCCTCCTGACCTGTCCCTTTACGTAAACCCAGCCCGACTCCAACTCAAGTTAGATGCTTGGTATTTATTTGTTATGAATTTTGACTGAAACTGATATCACTGTGAAAATGAAGATTTTTTCATAAAAATCAGCTTTGGAGAATTACACGGTTGTCTGAATTTTTTCCAAGAATAATATTTGAATTAAAAACGAGTCTGAAATGTCTCTGGAGCTGGCTGACCCCTCCCCCAGCCCTTAGGGCTTTTCATGTTGATGATGGGGGTGTTGGTTGAGTTGATTTGTTGAACAAGCTGCACAGTGAGTATATTGAAGTGGGTGCGGTTTGTACAGAGCCGCTCTCTGCTCTGAGCTGCTGTAATGTGTGTCACAGTGTAGCAGCTGAAAGGCTGCAGCTTTTAACTTTAGACTTGTCCTTTTCCTCGATACTGAACAAGCTGGAGAGCCTCAGCAGCTGTTTCTACACCCAGACCATTGGCCTGTCTCCTTCCGCACTGTCAGCCAATGAAGACTTTACTATTTGACCCATGGCTGGGGTTTCAAATCAGAGTTTTCCTTCTCCAGGGCAGGCTGCCAATCAAAGCTGCCAATGGGGAACGATCTGGTTTTGAGGAGGCAGACACTCACTTTCACATCTCTGCCCAAACAGGGATCAGCGTGTGAAGCTGGGCACAGGCAGTTTGATTCGGACGGACTATTCCACACACTGACCAGATGGGACTTTTTGTGAATGACGAGAATCTCAACTCTCTTCAGCATCCTGGCCATTCCTGACCCTTTTTCCCAATCCATCAGGAATTAACTCCGTGCTGCTCTTTGACACATTGGATGGGATTTTGCTCTCTGTGCACAGAGAGCTGAGGCAGGATTCTCCGCCCCCCCCCGCAGGGTCGGAGAATCGCCCGGGGTCGCCCCGCCGTGGCCCAAATTCTCCGCCACCCGGGAATCGGCAAGGGCGGGAATCGCGCCGCGCCAGTCGGCGGGCTCGCTGCGGCGATTCTCCGGCCCACGATGGGCCGAAGTCCCGCCGCTGACAAGCCTTCCCTGCCGGCGGGAATCAAAGCACGTCTGGTGCCAGCGGGATTGGCGACACGGGTGGGCGGCGGGGTGCTGGGGGGGGGGGGGGGGCGCGGGGCAATCTGGCCCCGGGGGGTGCCCCCACGGTGGCCTGGCCCGCGATCGGGACCCACCGATCAGAGGGCGGGCCTGTGCCGTGGGGGCACTCTTTTTCTTCCACCTCCGCCACGTCTCCACCATGGCGGTGGCGGAAGAGACCCTGTCTCCCGTGCATGCGCTGGTATGACGTCAGCAACTGCTGACGCTCCAGCGCATGCGCGGACTTCCGCCGGCCCCATCCCCCAGGGATACGGGGAACCCCCTCCCCTACAAGCACAGGGACAACCCCGCCCCCCACCAAACCTCACACATAAACACAGAGACATGTAAAAAAGGAGCAGGAGGAGGCCATTCGGCCCTTCGAGCCTGCTCCACCATTCAATATGATTGTGTCTGATCCTCTATCTCAATGCCACATTCCAGCTTTCTCCCCAAACCCCTTGATGCCATTGAAATGTAAACAATTATCTGTCTCTTTCTTGAATATTTGGGTTTATTGTCCCGTGTACTGAGGTATAATGAAACATATTGCTCTGTGTACAGTCCAGACAGATTGTTATATACATGAAAAACATACGATAGATACACAATGTAAATGCATAGACATTGGGTGAAGCATACGAAGTGTAGTACTACTGAGTCGAGACGATGTGTGGAGAGATCAGTTCAGTCCACAGGTGAGTCATTCAGGAGTCTGGTAACAGCGGGGAAGAAACTGATTTTGAGATGCGTGATCTCAGACTTCTGTTTCTTCCGCCTGATGGAAGAAGAGAGAATAACCTGGGTGGGAGGGGTCTTTGATTATGCTGCCCACTTTCCTGAATTCCCACTCATCGTTGTTTGAGATCTGACCCACTGTGGTCGTGTCATCAGCAAACCTGTGGATGGAGTTGAAGCCAAATTTTGCCCCACAGTCGTGTGTGCTGAGGGAGTATAGTCGGGTGCTAAGTACGCAGCTTTGTGGGCCCCGGTATTGAGGACTACCAAGGAAGAGGATTTGTTGTTTATTCTCACTGATTGTGGTCTATGGGTCAGGAAGTCGAGGATCCAGTTACAAAGAGAGGAGTCAAGTCCTAAATTTTGGAGCTTAGATATGAGCTTGGCTGGGATTATGGTGTTGAAGGCGGAGCTGTAGTCAATGAATAGGAGTCTGACGTAGGAGGCCTTGATGTCGAGATGCTCCAGGGTAAGTGTTGGGTCAGGAGTGTAGAGCCAGGGAATATTTCAGGGACTTGTGGTAACCTCCTGTGGTCAGGAATTCCAAAGATTCACAACCCTTTGAATGAAGAAATATTTCCTAATCTCAGTCCTGAATGGTCTGCCCCGTATCCTGAGACTGTGTCCCCTGGTTCGAGATTCCCCAACCAGGGAAAACATCCTCCCTGAATCCAGTCTGTCCAGACCTGTTAGAATTTTATACGTTTCAATCAGATCTTATAATAATAATTATTATATTAATAATAAGCTTTATTATCACAAGTAGGCTTACATTAACACTGCAATGAAGTTACTGTGAAAAGTCCCTAGTCGCCACATTCCGGCGCCTGTTCAGGTACATGGAGGGCGAATTCAGAATATCCAATTCACCTAACAAGCATGTCTTTCGGGACTTATGTACAATTCTTGGTCAGTTTTGCCCTTGCAAGACACATTTAGTTCAACAAAATGTTTTCCCCAGGGCAGCACGGTGGAACAGTGGTTAGCACTGCTGCCTCATGGTGCCGAGGTCCCAGGTTCGATCCCGGCTCTGGGTCACTGTCCGTGTGGAGTTTGCACATTCTCCCTGTGTCTGCGTGGGTCTCACCCCCACAACCCACCGATGTGCAGGTTAGGCGGATTGGCCACGCTAAATTGCCCCTTAATCGGAAAAAATGAATTGGGTACACTAAATTTAGTTTTCCCCAATTAAAGGGCAATTTATTGTGACCAATCCACCTGCATTGCTTTGGGTTGTTGGGGGTGACGCCCACACAAACACACAGATCTCCCATCATCCTTCCAAACCCGATTGAACACAGACCCAGTCGAACCAATCTCTCCTCATTGCACTGTCCCCCCAACCCCAGTATCAGCCGAGTGAACCTCCGCTGCACTCCCTCTGTGACAAGTAAATCCTTTCTCAGGCAGGGAGACCAAAACTGCTGACAATACTCCAGGTGTGGTCTCACCAAGGCCCTGTATAACTGCAGCGACACATCCCTACTTCTGAACTCCAATCCTCTCACAATGAAGGCCAACAAACCATTCACCTTCCGAATTGCTTGCTGCAGCTGCCTCTCCACTTTGATTGGCTGCTGTACAAGGACCCAGATCCCTTTTTACATCCACACTTCCCAATACATCACCATTTAAATAATCCTCTTCCTTTCTGTATGTCACACCGCAGTGAATAACTTCACATTTAGCCACGTTGTCCTACATCTGCCATGTGTTTGTCCACTCACTCAACTTGTCTAAATGGCCTTGAAGCCTCCTTGCATCCTCCCCACAATTCACAATTCCACCCAGTTTTGTGTCAGCAACAAACTTGGAAATGTTACATTTGGTTCCCTCATCCAGGTCGTTTATATATATCGTGACGAGCTGGGTCCCAAACACTGACCCCTGTGGTACCTCACTAGTCACTGCCTGCCACTCGGGAAAAGATCCATTTATTCCCACTCTCTGTTTCCTGTCTGTCACCAATTCCCGAACCATGTCACTACATTACCCACAATCCCATGTGCTTTAATTTTGCCAACTGACCTCTTGTAGCCAAATGGCTGCCGGGACATTGAACCTAAAAGTTGGCCAACGGGGAGGATGCTGGGATTTAAAAGCAGACTTGTCCACAGTCTGCAGAAATCCGCAGTCTGGCAAAAGCAGACAGAGCGCAGCCCCACCGGACTTCAGCAGTCAGGTGCTGACTGGAAGCATCAGAAAGGAAGGAGCGCGAATGGGCACAAGACAAACATAATCTCAGCAGAGACAAAGGAGGCATTTATATCTGAACCCTCTCTCCGGACAGAACGGCACCTGGGCAGAGGAAAAGGACAACTTTCCCCACACATCCAAACTAATTCAGGGCTGCACCCTGATTGGAGGACACGACAGAACTTTCTGGGAAGTACCAGAAAGGTCTATATACTGGAGGCTGACCCTGAATCTCTCTCTCATCCATTCCATCGAGCAAGAAACCTCCACCCAAGGCTGACAGACACTCTACCCAGAGAGTCAGCTGAGGTAGAGAGAGAGAGACAGAGAGACAGAGAGAGAGAGACAGAGAGAGCCAGACAGAGAGAGAGGCAGAGAGAGAGGCACAGAGAGAGAGAAGGAGAGACAGAGAGAGAGAGAGTGGGAGAGACAGAGTGAGAGAGACAGAGTGAGAGGGACAGACTGATGCGACCATCAATTCACTCGAGACATGAGTAGAAGTAAACCGTGGCTTTAATCAACTTAGAACAGGACGGAAGCGAGGCTCCTGAGGTGGATCTTCTAGGGAAAACAAATAAGCGGTCAGGAGGGGTCTCGTTTGTGGCCGTGCAAAGTAGGAACCTAATGGAGTGGAGCGCATCGGGGAGGACCTCCTGCCAGTGGGAAACTGGGAGATTCAATGAGATCATAGCTGACCTTTTGTGGACTCAGCTCCACTTTCCGGCCCGAACACCATAACCCTTAATCCCTTTATTCTTCAAAAAACACTATCTATCTTTATCTTAAAAGTAGGCGCTGTCTCACATAGTTGGACCAGACTCCCGCCATGTAGACGTCTCGGACGGCATATGTTGAGTGGCCTTAACGGTCTGGTAGTTGCAGCTGCGTGCGAGGACTTTGAGGTCGCGTAGGTAGTCGTCTAGCGATTCCCCGGGACGCTGGCGGCGAGTGGTGAGGATGTGTCGCACGTAGACCTCATTCACGGGCCGTACATAGAGGCGTTCGAGCATCGCGAGGGCGTCTGCGTAGGAGGAGGCCCCGTCGAGTTGAACAGAGATTCGATGGCTCAGCTTCTGTTCGTCAGTGACGGAAGGCATCGAGAAGGCTGCGAGATCGGCCTTGAAGCAGCGGAGCCAGTGCAAAATAATTAATTTCGCCTCCGCGGCCTGCGGATCGCGTTCCAGTCGGACAGGTTTGAGGGCCGATTCCATCGTTGCGTTGAAATTGATTAAATTGATGCGACCATCAATTCGCTCGAGAACAGTGCCTGCTTGCGACTGAACCAATGCTGAGAACCGCCTACTGCTGAGAACTCCCCTTCAAGGGGAGGAGGCATGGGCGGAGCCCATACATGCCCCAACATGTTCCCCTATGGATAATGCCATACAATGGCCCATAGGAGAAGCCCACAAGGGCAACAGCACAGATACAAACACAAATACACTGGTGGATTATTAATATAATACATTCACCACACAGACAGTGAGAGAAAGAGAGTGAGAGAGACAGAGAGTGAGAGATGTCATAATATACACCAGTATATCATGGTGCAGACACACACTGATGGACACACACAGGGACCAATCAACATGTACAAACACTGCAGCCAATCACCAGTTAGAATTCACTCACTATAAAGGCAGAGGGCACCACGGTTCCCGCTCATTCTGGGTGCTGCCTCTGAGCGTAACAAGAACTCATCCAGCCCAGCACAGACTTACACCATGTGCCGAGAGAATCAACTGGTTCGGACAAGGCTTAGGTCTCTAGTTTACGTTAGCATCATTTAGACCCACAGTCACCGTGTGTTAGTTAGTTAGAAATAGTTAATAAAATTGAGTTGAGCCTTCATCAGTCTTGGAAGTGTCTGTTCATCTCTCAAGTCTACACTAGCCAACACTTCAAGAGACAAAGAAAGAGGGAGACAGAGTGGGAGAGAGAGAGAGGGAGAGAGAGAGAGGGAGAGAGACAGAGAGAGAGACAGGGGGCGCGATTCTCCGCCCCCCACGACGGGTCGGAGAATAGCGGGAGGGCCTTCCCGACATTTTTCCCGCCCTCCCGCTATTCTCCCCCCCCGCCCCCCACGGCCGCCCCCTGACACGAATCGCTGCCCGCCGTTTTTTTACGGCGAACGGCGATTCTCCCCTGGCCGATGGGCCGAGTTCCCAGGCCTTTACGGCCGTTTTTACGAACTCCAACACATCTGCTAGCACAGTTCGTAAAAACGGCCGCAAAGTGCCGTTCTGGGGAACCATGGCACCGATTACCGTGATCGGTGGGCACCGATCGCGGGCAGCGGGTACTTACCACGCGCACACTTTGTTACTCCGCCGCCCCAATGGGTCCATCCGCGGGGCGGCTGAGGGGCATAACGGCCCACTGACGTCATCCGCGCATGCGCGGGTTGGAGTCGTCCAATCCGTGCATGCGCGGCTGACGTCATCATATGCGTCAGCCGTCGCTAACTTTGGCGCGCGGGCTTAGTGAAATTCGTTAAGCCCGCGATGCCAGAGTTCACGGGGCCGCGATGCTAGCCCCGACCAGGGAGCAGAATCGGGGCCCGGGAGGGGGCGCGGAGGCTGCCGTGAAACACGGCCGGTTTCATGGCAGCCTTCACGACTCTCCGCATTTGCGGAGAATCGCGCCCAGGGAGAGAGACAGAGAGAGAGACAGGGAGAGAGAGGGAGAGAGACAGAGAAAGAGAGCGAGAGAGATAGATAGATAGATAGAGAAATACAGCACAGAACAGGCCCTTCGGCCCACGATGTTGTGCCGAACTTTTGTCCTACGTTAATCATAGAATTTTGGACACTAAGGGCAATTTATCATGGCCAATCCACCCAACCTGCACATCTTTGGACTGTGGGAGGAAACCGGAGTACCCGGAGGAAACCCACGCAGACACGGGGAGGATGTGCAGACTCCACACAGACAGTGACCCAAGTCGAAATCGAACCTAGGACCCTGGAGCTGTGAAGCAATTGTGCTAACCACAATGCTACCGTGCTGCCCTTAAGAAGAAATTAATCTACACTATTATTCTACCCTAATCCATGTACCTATCCAATAGCCGCTTGAAGGTCCCTAACATTTCTGACTTAACTACTTCCACAGGCAGTGCATTCCATGCCCCCACTACTCTCTGGGTAAAGAAACATTTCCATCCTGCTCATGTTGCCAGAACCTGACAAGTTCATACACAACACGGGAAGTATGAGTGGGAAGGTTTCGGGCAGACAGACACAAACATGCCTCCAGATTGAGCAGGGCTATAGCAGCAGCCTGCAGCCTTCAACACTCACGGGGCAAAGATGGTGAAGTTAGAAAGCTCAGGGAGCAGCTAGAGGGTGTCAAAGAGGAGTTGGGAAAACTCAGACTCCGAGCTGAGGAAGAGGGACAGAGAATCCAGGAGAATTTGATCCAATGGCTCAGTTGCTGACACAATGTGAAAGAGCAGATTTGGGGAGAACAGAAGGCAGTTTGGGAGCGAGAGGCGGCCCTAGTCAGGGCAGAGAAGCTGGAGCAGAAATGTAGCGATTTGCAGGCAGCAGTCAGGGTCCCTCCACCAAACAAACCAGGAAACGGGACCCCCACAGGGACCACTCCCCTTGTCAGAAAGAGACAGAGAACCACCCCCTCCCTCCCAGAATAACCCTGGCCACTCTGCCCCCCCCACACCGGAATAACCCTGGCCTCTCTGCCCCCCCCCCCCCACTGGAATAACTCTGGCCACTCTGCCCCTCCCCCCCGGAATAACCCTGGCCTCTCCCCCCCCCCCCCCCCCCCGGAATAACCCTGGCCTCTCTCCCCCCCCCCCCCCCCCCCGGAATAACCCTGGCCTCTCTCCCCCCCCCCCCCCCAGAATAACCCTGGCCTCTCTGCCCTCCCCCCCGGAATAACTCTGGCCACTCTGCCCCTCCCCCCCGGAATAACTCTGGCCACTCTGCCCCCCCCCCCCCCCCCCCGGAATAACCCTGGCCTCTCCTCCCCCCCCCCCCCCGGAATAACCCTGGCCTCCCCCCCCCCCCCGGGAATAACCCTGGCCTCTCTCCCCTCCCCCCCCCGGAATAACCCTGGCCTCTCTGCCCCCCCACCCCGGAATAACCCTGGCCTCTCTGCCCCCCCCCCTTCCTGGAATAACCCTGGCCTCTCTGCCCCCCCCCCTCCCGGAATAACCCTGGCCTCTCTGCCCCCCCCCCCCCCCCTTCACTGGAATAACTCTGGCCACTCTGCCCCTCCCCCCCCGGAATAACCCTGGCCTCTCCTCCCCCCCCCCCGGAATAACCCTGGCCCCTCTCCCCCCCCCCCCCAGAATAACCCTGGCCTCTCTGCCCTCCCCCCCGGAATAACTCTGGCCACTCTGCCCCTCCCCCCCCGGAATAACCCTGGCCTCTCTGCCCCCCCCCCCCCCCCCCACCGCCCGGAATAACTCTGGCTTCTCTGCCCCCCCCCCCGCCCGGAATAACCCTGGCCTCTCTCCCCCCCCCCCCCGGAATAACCCTGACCCCTCTGCCCCCCCCCCCCGCCCGGAATAACCCTGGCCTGTCTGCCCCCCCCACTCCGGCCCGGAATAACCCTGGCCTCTCCCCCCCCTCCCGGAATAACCCTGGCCTCTCTGCCCCCCCCCCCCCCACCGCCCGGAATAACCCTGGCCTCTCTGCCCCCCCCCTCCCGGAATAACCCTGGCCTCTCCCCCCCCTCCCGGAATAACCCTGGCCTCTCTGCCCCTCCCCCTCCCGGAATAACCCTGGCCTCTCTGGCCCCCTCCCCCCCCCCCCCCCCCCACCGCCCGGAATAACCCTGGCCTCTCTGCCCCCCCTCCTCCCGGAATAACCCTGGCCTCTCTGCCGCCCCCCCCCCCCCGCCCGGAATAACCCTGGCCTCTCTGCCCCCCCCCCCTCCCGGAATAACCCTGGCCTCTCCCCCCCTCCCGGAATAACCCTGGCCTCTCTGCCCCACCCCCCCCCGCCCGGAATAACCCTGGCCTCTCCCCCCCCCCTCCCGGAATAACCCTGGCCTCTCTGCCCCCCCTTCCCGGAATAACCCTGGCCTCTCTCCCCCCCCCCCCCACCCGGGAATAACCCTGGCCTCTCTGCCCCTCCCCCTCCCGGAATAACCCTGGCCTGTCTGCCCCCCCCCCCCCCTCCGGCCCGGAATAACCCTGGCCTCTCCCCCCCCCCCTCCCGGAATAACCCTGGCCTCTCTGCCCCCCCCCCCCCCCCCACCGCCCGGAATAACCCTGGCCTCTCTGCCCCCCCCCCCTCCCGGAATAACCCTGGCCTCTCCCCCTCCCCTCCCGGAATAACCCAGGCCTCTCTGCCCCTCCCCCTCCCGGAATAACCCTGGCCTCTCTGCCCCCCCCCCCTACCGCCCGGAATAACCCTGGCCTCTCTGCCCCCCCCCTCCCGGAATAACCCTGGCCTCCCTGCCCCCCCCCCCCCCACCGCCCGGAATAACCCTGGCCTCTCCCCCCCCCTCCCGGAATAACCCTGGCCTCTCCCCCCCCCCCCCTCCCGGAATAACCCTGGCCTCTCTGCCCCTCCCCCTCCCGGAATAACCCTGGCCTCTCTGCCCCCCCCCCAACCGCCCGGAATAACCCTGGCCTCTCTGCCCCTCCCCCTCCCGGAATAACCCTGGCCTCCCCCCCCCACCCCCCCGCCCGGAATAACCCTGGCCTCTCTGCCCCCCCCCCGGAATAACCCTGGCCTCCCCCCCCCCCTCCCGGAATAACCCTGGCCTCTCTGCCCCCCCCACCACGCCCGGATAACCCTGGCTCTCTGCCCCCCCCCCTCCCGGAATAACCCTGGCCTCTCTGCCCCCCCCCCCACCGCCCGGAATAACCCTGGCCTCTCTGCCCCCCCCCCTCCCGGAATAACCCTGGCCTCTCCCCCCCCTCCCGGAATAACCCTGGCCTCTCTGCCCCTCCCCCTCCCGGAATAACCCTGGCCTCTCTGCCCCCCCCCCACCGCCCGGAATAACCCTGGCCTCTCTGCCCCCCCCCCCCTCCCGGAATAACCCTGGCCTCTCTGCCCCCCCCCCGCCCGGAATAACCCTGGCCTCTCCCCCCCCCCCTCCCGGAATAACCCTGGCCTCTCTCCCCCCCCCCCATCCCCGCCCGGAATAACCCTGGCCTCTCTGCCCCTCCCCCTCCCGGAATAACCCTGGCCTCTCTTCCCCCCCCCCCCCCCCCCCTCAGTGACCCGAACATCGCCCCCTTACTGGCAGCACAATTAGCCGATATTGACAAGAAGATGCCCGTCTTTGACCCACATCTGACCCCTTCACATTCTTTGATCCAGATCCACAGAGAGAGTTACACGGGGCGGATGACAACGAGGAAACTAAATGGATCAGAATGTGCCAGATCCCACAGTTCATTCAGCCCTGCCCGACCCACAGTCTGTCCGTCTGCAACTACCGCACAGATTTCCTGTCACTATGGGAACGAAGGGGTTTAGTTTCAGCAGGCGGGAAACCTCTTCCCTCAGGCCCCCTCCTGAGATACAGACTTCAACCTGCCCCAGGACAGGAGTATGGGGGTGAAGGTCAGACCACAAGACTTCTCCGATGGGGAATATCCGAGCCGACAAGCTCGCTAAACAGGGAGCCCGACAGGGGGAACCATGGCGACCGCCCATTCCGGAGCAAATCAGTACGATTGTAGTCAAACAAACCAAGAAGATGTTAATGAGGCCCAGGGTGCTGACAGCAAAATAAAACAACTGAGACGAGGGGAATACCCCGATGGTTACAAAAGGTGGAAAGGGGGAATAACTGTAAAAGAGGAATCGTCCTGAAGGGGGCACTCTACATCGTACCCACCCAAGACCCCAATCAATAATCTATCAATACCCTGATGCCCAGGGGGCATCGCGGGAGAGAAGCCACAGGGGAAAAGATCAAAGTCCTGTGTTGGTGGCCTGGTCTTGATAAAGATCTCAGGCACGACAGTGACAAACTGCCTAATCTGTGCACAAAACCACCGCACAGATACACCAATAAGGGTGAGCTGGGGCCCACTCGACCGGTCGAGGGCCCCAGCTCAACATTGGCCTCCACATTGACCATGTTGGGTCTCTGCCCACCTGTCCGGGGGGATTTAAATACACACTGGTTACCATAGATACCTTCACCAAATGGGTAGCTTTCCCCACTCGAACAAACACAGCTAAAGTTGCTGCCAAAATCCTGGAGCAGCAGGTTTTTAGCCAATGGGGCCTCCCCCGGAGTATTGAGCCAGACCAAGGCCCCCACTTCATTGGCCAAGTGATGCAGGAAGTCATGTGACTGCTCAGCATGAATTCAAAATTCCACCTGGCCGATCAGCCCCAGTCCAGTGACATTGTCGAACGAATTAATGAATCACATCCTTCAAGGAATTCTCAGGAAAACTGTTCAACAAAACAGCCCCACCTGGGACATGGGGCTACCTTTCGTCCTGATGCTTGGACTGAACTCGGTGTCAAGTTCCACCGGTTTCACCCCCAACCTCCTAATGACCAGGCGCCCCCATGAGAGGCATCGAACCCCTCCTAGGCCTTGACCTCTGAACCACAGGTCACAGCCTCACCCACGTGACCACATTACGAACACTACTTGAGAACATACAAGCTGCCCAACAGTCTGCAGTGGTGAGAATTGGAAAAGGGCAAAAATGAAATCAGGCCGCCTTCGATGCCAAAGTCTACCCTTTGGAATATGAAGTGGGACGGCAACTCACGCTCCAGGTTTTCCAGCCTGACTCCTTCCTTGCTCCGAGATTCCCAGGTCCCCACTCCATTGCTGACAAAGCCAGTCCCTCCGTGTATAAACTCTTGTTAGACACAGGAAAAACTGGATGGTACCATGTCCATCAGATAAAGTCAGAGCCCCCCCCAAGCAGAGCCCTCCTGGGGCCGAGCCACTCACATACTGCCCTTACCCTCCTTCGTCATCCTCATCACTGTGTAACAATCTGAACCCCGCTAACTGCTTCATGCAGGGATCAATGAAACATTTTCACACAACCTTGGCCCTGTGCAGGTGCTGTTGTCAGGCTGGCGTCACCATGACAACAGACACCTCCCCCTTCAACATCTTCTCTGTTCATATATTCCCACCGACAGACAAGGCCCCTGGACATTTGTTTACACCAAGCCAGACTGAAAAATAATCCCTATCCGCTAAACACTGCTCACAATGTCTCCACATTCCAGGAGGATGCTGGGATTTAAAAGCAGACTTGTCCAAAGTCTGCAGAAATCCGCAGTCTGGCAAAAGCAGACAGAGCGCAGCCCCACCGGACTTCAGCAGTCAGGTGCTGACTGGAAGCATCAGAAGGAAGGAGCGCGAATGGGCACAAGACAAACATAATCTCAGCAGAGACAAAGGAGGCATTTGTATCTGAACCCTCTCTCCGGACAGAACGCCACCTGGGCGGAGGAAAAGGACAACCTTCCCCACACATCCAAACCAATTCAGGGCTGCACCCTGATTGGAGGACATGACAGAACTTTCTGGAAAATACCAGAAAGGTCTATATACTGGAGGCTGACCCTGAATCTCTCTCTCATCCATTCCATCGAGCAAGAAACCTCCACCCAAGACTGACAGACACTCTACCCAGAGAGTCAGCTGAGGTAGAGAGAGGGAGAGAGACAGAGAGAGAGAGAGAGAGAGAGAGAGAGAAGGAGAGAGAGAGAGACAGAGAGAGAGACACAGAGAGAGGCAGAGAGAGAGAGGCACAGAGAGAGAGGAGGTGGGGGGGGGGGAGAGAGAGAACGAGAGAGAGAGACAGCGAAAGAGACTTTTACATCCTGCCAACTTTTCCAGAACCTTACAGGTCCATGCACAACACAGGAAGGTCTCAGGCAGATAGAATTATTGTAGTCAATGTTTAATGAATTTACTTTAGTTATTTGAGGAATAAAGTTGTGACAGTTTCATCAGAACCTAACGTGTGTGGTTTCTTGTTGGTTTCAATGTGACAGATACCTGGGTAAATGTCTTGAAGCAACATAAATGTGTGACTGCAGGCATTTTGCGAGGGTTTACACTCTTATGAGGGACCTTATCAAAAGCCTTTGGAAAATCCAAATATACCACATCCACTGGTTCTCCCTTATCTATTCTACCGTTCACATCTTCAAAAACTCCAGTGGATTTGTTAAACATGATTTCCCTTCATAAACCCAAGCTGGCTTCCAAATGTTCTGTTATTACATCTTTTATAACCGACTCTAGAATCTTCCCCACTCCTGGTGTCAGGCTAACTGCTCTGTCATTTTCCCTTTTTACTCTCCCTCCCTTTTTAATCAGTGGGGGTATATTTGCCACCCTCCAATCTGTAGGAACTGCTCCCGGGTCTATAGAATTTTGGAAGATGGTCACCAATGTGTCCAACATTTCCAGAGCCACTTCCTTTAATAATCTGGGATGGAGATTATCAGGCCCTGGTGATTTGTCAGCCTTTAACCCCATTCATTTCCCCAGCACCATTATCTTACTGATACTGATTTCCTTCAATTCCACCCTCTCACTGGACCCCTGCTTCCATCACATTTCTGGGAAGTTATTTCTGCCTCTTTGTGACCCCCCCCCTCCCCTCCCCCCGGGGTCTATACTTACTCTGTGCCCCTGGCAGGATCCCCTCGACTGCTTCAAGATTTTAAATACCTGCTGTGACCCTCACCGATGTGATGTCAGCGAGGGGGGAGTTCTTTATCTGGGGGAACAGATGGCGGGGAAGCCCTTTATGTACTTGTACATTTATTTAAATTAATTTAAATCAGGTTCCCGCCCAATCGTCACGTCACCAGCGAGGGGCGGGAAAATCAGAGAACAAAATCACGCCGCCGGGATTCTCGTTCCTGCGGCCTCGGGAGATTTTCCACGGATGTCGTCATTCTCGCCCGTGGGGAAGACCAGCAGAAAATCCCCCCCATTGTGTTTGTCAATGTAAAGAGCGGCTGGATTTGTTTATTCTCAGTACCAGCTCGAGGTGAAACCAGCACATTCACTATTGTGAAAGATCTTGTGGAACAAGTTCTGTGAGTTGGGGAATTTGAGATGATTGATAATGATAATGGAGCATCATTTTCCGGCCTGGTTCAATCCGTGCCTCACTGTCTCAGTAAATAGTTCTGCATTGTTCGCTCATTTAACTTGGATGTTCCACAATGGTTCCGACATGGTTCCCTATTGCTCACACTCTCACAGCTCGTGTCTCCGGGTGTTCCAACCAATCGGGGACGATGTAGACCGAGTGGTCACATGACAACGTGATGATGCGACTTCACACGAGGTCACGGGGCAGGAGGACGGGAATTATCCCTGGGAACGCGGGAAGAGCACAAGTGTTGAAGAAGCTGCTAAGCGAGTGAATAAAATACTCTTTGTTAAAAGTCCTTGTTGTCAGTGATTCAGGGAACCCAACACATGGACAGTATCCATGGCCAGGATATTTCAGATGTTGGGGTTTCTCACTGACACTACCTGTCCCACAGCCATGTCACACTCGGATGAGGGTTAATTGGCTGGAAACGGGTCTTCTGACCCTCACTCGGGAGGAAATCCCACCCTAAAGAGATATCGACCAATCTGATTGGCCGGTGTTGTGTTATGCTGCTTCATGTAGCATAAGCTGCTTCCTTGATGTATGCTTTGACAAAGGAAACTCCAGACTCTTTGTGGTATGTGGATCACCCTCTGTGTGGAGTCAGAGACTCTTCGTGGTGTGTGGACCACCTTTCGTGCGGCATCAGGCCGCTCTCTGTGGGCTTTGTCTTCTTTGTGGGTATTTGACAGGTTGCTGTCATCCAATGTCTCGATGATCTGCCATGGCATCATGGCATTGGATTCATCTACCATGAGTAGAGTCATGTTAAGCTTTGCAACCGTGTTGCTGATGCTGTGATCAGCATATCCGAATAACTCAGCCATGTCTGAGTAGTATTCTTCGACAAACCAATTACCTTCTTGTGTTTCGGTATTGTCATTGCGCTCTCTGTGTCCAAGGAAGAAACCATCGTCTGAGTAGTCATCTTCAAGGACAAAATCATCTCTTGGGATGGTGCTAACTGCTTGTTGCAGGGTTCTGCGGAGGTTGATTTCAACTACTGGTAGAAGTTCAGGCATTGTTCTGTCTTTCGAGGTGAAAGAATGGTGTTTTGCGGCGTTAAAACTCTTTAATTTTCGGACATTTCCCCTTTAAATGGGCGTGGTCTGGGCCTCTTACATCATGACGCTCGTGACGTCATGCGTAGGACTGAATTGCGCATGGGCCGCCGTGTTCCTTTACTGTGCACTCCTTTCGGAATCTCGATCATCGTGCCTGGGTTCAGTTGCTGGTTGTCACGGATCTTGTTGAGTTGAACTAAATAGATGTAACAGGGACACCTGGTACCATGTTGTGTTATGCTGCTTCGTGTAGCATAAGCTGCTTCCTTGATGTATGCTTTGACAAAGGAAGCTCCAGACTATGAAATGAGTTCAACTTGTTTATTGAACTATTAACACAGTTCTTAAATAAGTTTCACTCTCTGCTAATCTAGCTGTAGTAACTCAGTCTATCTTTGCCAGCCTGCTCGAAGCCACTTGCTGGGTGTGATGCTGTTGATGTACTCTCTGATGTATTCTCTAGATGTCTATCTGTGGAAAAGGCAGAGCCTGTGTGCCCTGTCCCTTTATATGTGTTGAGAAGTGCCCCCTTGTGGTAATGCCACGTCTGGGTGTCCTGATTACCCATTGGTTGTGTCCTGTTGTAATGACCCATTGTCTGCATGTCATGGCATCTCTGGTGCTCCCTCTAGTGGTTACTTAGTTGTAGTGTATTTACATTAACCTCTTGTGTATTTGCAGTGATGCAGATCACCACAGCCGGCAGCTCTCTGCTCACTGAAGCGCCAGCAGCAGCAGTGGACAGAAGTAGTTGATGACCAGGTTGGGGGGGGGCTTGTGGAAAGTTCCACCCATGGTCACCATGACTCAGACAGACTTTTAATTCCAGATTTATTAATTCAATTTAAATTACACCAACTGCTATGGTGGGATTTGACCCCATTTTCCCTGAGCATTAGACTGAGCCTCTGGATTATTCATGGGTGGCACAGTGGTTAGCACTGCTGCCTCACAGTGCCAGGGACCCGGGTTCAATTCCGGCCTCAGGTGACTATGTGCACAGTTTGTACTTTCTCCCCATGTCTGCGTGGGTTTCCACCGGGTGCTCCGGTTTCCTCCCACATTCCAAAGATGTGCAGATTCTGTGGATTGGCCAGGATAAAATGCCCCATTAGTGTCCAAAGGTGTGTGGGTTTGGTGGGGTTACAGGGATAGAGTGGGGGAGTGGGCCAGTGCAGACTTGTTGGGCCGAATGGCCTCCTTCTGCACTTTAACAATGATTCCATGATTTCTTTGATAAAGTCTGTCTCCAGTCTGTCTGAGAACCAGGTCCCAGACCCAGAGTCTAAGCCAAAGAACCCAATCTCAAAGAACAAAGAAAAGTACAGCACAAGAACAGGCCCTTCGGCCCTCCAAGCCTGCGCCGACCTTGCTGCCTGCCTAACGTCTGCTGACTGTGTCGTGGTTCCCCAGGACGACAATTTGTTTGTACCTATTCAAATATTAAAACACAGAGAGTCTGAGGAGCGATCTTCCAAGCAGTGAACTTTATTTTTCTTAGCATAAGAAAAACAGAGCTGAGATTGTCCGGAGCAATCTAAAAAGCTTCAGGGCTTACCGCCTTTTATGTTCATTTTAACCCCATGATGCAAGCTCTTATCTTAATTTACAGCCGTCTTATCTGCTTTCCTTACTTTGGCCACTATTGTTTACATTAAGCCTCTCAGCCTAGCAGCCATAAGTCAGTTCTTATCTCATCTTTGTCTAAACTTTCTTCTTGTGAAACAGACAGTTCTGCTGACCAAGGCCGAATGTATACAAAAACAGGCTTCCTTCATTCCTGTCTTTTTATGGCCCTTATTTATGGCCAACCATTTTAGTTAAGCCCTGAGCCGTGTTCATTGTTTTCCCAAGTGACTGTTGTATTTTAAATGTTATTTCTCTGGGTCTGCTGCTTTAATCATATTAACTATACTTGATTACATTAGGTCACACAAAGTTATCCTGAGTTCACACTCATCTCAATACTCACCTAAATCTACTTTATTATTTCACTAAAACCTATGATTCTAAACTTCGTATCTAACTCATACAATATCCAGTACAAATTCCCTTACATGTCCCCCCTTTGAGGCTATTCCCTAGCCTCACACAAATTACCAAGCTCAAATAATCCCCTTACTGGATCCCATTTACAACTTATTTTAAACACTTTTTGCAGGCAATGTGGAGGAGCCGAATACTTTGGTCAGGGAACAACGCCCCTAATTCTTCTTTATCATAATTCATCTATCCAGATTCGAATTCTCGGGTCGCTCCCCCAGATTGCTTGCTCCTAACAGCCATCAGCCAAAAACCTTCCCACCCTTGTCAAGGGAAGGAAAAAAGACTGATTCCTGTGTACAGACTAAGTTCTCCAAGTCTTTTGCGAATTTCAGTCAGGTGCTGTTGTTGGTACAAAGCAATCGTCCATTATTATAGTCCTTTCACAGAGTGACGAGTTTCCATCTCGACCAGGGTCATGGTGAATCCGCTCATCGGAGGCAGCTCAAGGTTTTCCCTTTCCTCCGTTTTTCCTCGCGAACGTGAGCTGCTTGTCACCATCATCTGCCGTGTTGCAACTCTGGTAAGGAAGGATCTCAGGGCGGGTAAAAAACAACAAAATATGAGTCCTAGAACGGTTATGATTATGATTGCTACAGCTCCAGCTTTGGCAAACCATGCCCCCCATCTTCCAAACATCCTATCCAACCAATTCCATGCTTCATGCCCAAACCCAGCATTTTCTTTCACTTCTGCCCTAAGATTCTTCAACTTATTCATGGCCCGTGTAAATGACCCCTCGGGATCAGTGTTGTTAGGGGTAAATGTGCAACACTGATCTCCAAACATAACACAGACCCCTCCTTTCTTGGGTATAAGGGTTCTCTAATGCACATACCACACAATCTTTCCCCTCACTGGTTTTCTGACCTGTATACTCAGCCCATTTCCACCATCTGTTCCTTGTTGCTTTCTCCCAAATAGTATCCGTACTCACTGATCGCCTACGTCTTGTTTGTCTTAATACTCTACCTTCCTGATTCCGCACCCCTATGTCATCTGCATCCCACTTTCCCTTGTTACGGGTCAAGGAAGTCCCCCAGGGAAATAGGTTCCAAGTCCCCTGTGGGGAACGAGGCCCTCTCACCGTCCTCACCTCCCTCGGCACCGTGACTAACAGGCTCAGGCTGGGCATTTGTATCATCAGCCAGCTCATGCACAGAACCACTCTCATCATCATTTATTATTTCTGCTGTACTTTGGCTCTGCTCCTCCTCCTCACGATTCTCCTCGTGTAGTTCTATCTCTTCCTCGCTGCTACTTCTATCCGCCCTACCTCTAACTTCAGTCTCCCTTCTCTCCCCTACCCCAGGTACCGTTCTGGTACAATGGTTCAAGTGATACCACAGTGTACTGCCTTCTACTTGCAACGCCGTGGGAGATACTCTGGTGACTTCAAACGGCCCTTCTCGTCTGGGTTCATGCCAACGTCTCCGGAACTTTCTGATGTATACTTGATCTCCCGGTGTGATCTGGTGTTCCGTGGCAGGGCTCTCCTCCTCCTTGGCCTTTTCCTGTTCAAAAATAGTTCTATGTATAAAAGTTAATTGTCGTACATACTCTCTTGCATCCTGATCTAAACACTCCAATGTGGGGCCCCCTGCTCCCCCGATCTTTGGCACCGGCATTACTCTTCCTGTCATCATCTCATGCGGGCTTAAATGTGTGATTCTGTTTTCCTGACTCCTGTACTGCATTAAAGCCAATGGCAGAGCATCTATCCAGTTTTTTCCTGTCTCACTACAAATTTTGCTTATTTTCGCCTTGAGGGTTCCGTTTGCTCTCTCCACCATTCCTTGGGATTGAGGATGATACACACATCCAAACCTCTGCTTTATACGGAGTGCTGAGAGTGTCTCTCTCAGTGCCCTCCCTATAAAAGCAGATCCATTGTCTGAACTTAATTGCATGGGTATGCCAAATCTTGGGATAATTTCTTTTGACAGGAAGTTAATTACCGTTCCAGAGCCTTGATCTTTGGATGGCGTTGCTTCTATCCATTTGCTGAATCTATCAATAATCACTAGCATGTATCTTTTTCCTCTTACCACCTTTCCCATATCCACATAGTCCATGCATAGATGTTTAAACGGCCCTTCTGGAATGGGTATGTGCCCTATTGGGGCAGTAATGCCCTTCCTGATATTATTCTGAGCACACACCTCACACAGACCTAGTATGTATTCAATTGAGTTCTGCAGGTATGGTGACCAGAATCCTTCTTTCTTAATCTTCCTAGCCACTTCTCCTCTCGCACAGTGATCCACCCCATGTGCTTCACTAATTAGTACGGTTAGTAACGATGTGGGTGCTATGATCAACCCTTCCCCATTTCTCCATATTTTGTCATGTTGTCCCTGTAATGCTCCTCTCTCTCTCCACATTGTTTTTTCTGCTACAGGGGCTTCTTCCTGTAATCGTGCCACATCTTCTAATGTGATTTGAGGTTCGATATTCCCCACACCTGGCCCTGGGTGCGGCCTTGCTATTTCTACTGGGGCTATCGTAGCCTCAATGTATCCTGATGCTTCTTTAGCCGCCTTGTCAGCTTTGGTATTTCCCTGTGTGATGTTATCTGTTCCCTTTTTATGCGCCTGACACTTAATTATGGCTAATTCCCTTGGGCCCATCATAGCCCTTATTAAAGCCCTGATTTGAACTTCGTGTTGAATTGGTCCTCCTCCGCTTTTCATAAATCCCCTTTGCTTCCATATTGCCCCAAACAGGTGACAAACCCCGTGGGCATAGGCCGAATCAGTATAAATTTCCACTGCTTCCCCGTTTGCTAATTCACATGCTCTGGTCAGTGCTTCAAGCTCCGCTAACTGGGCTGAGCATGGCTGCTCACATTCGTTTGCCTCCACTACCTCAAATGTTTTCCCTTTCTGTTCAACTACTGCATAGCCAGCATGATTTCCCCTATGATCCCTATGGCACGAGCCATCAACATACAACGTTCTCTTTTCTTCTGTGTTTAACTTATCAGCCTGCAGATCTTTCCTCAGTTTCATAAACGCTCTTGTCTCTCTCACACACTCATGCTCCTCTCCCTCATGTGGCAATGGCATATAGTCAGCTGGGTTGGCCCTATTGCACTTTACTATCGTAATGTCCGGGAATGTGGTCAGCATTTGAAAATGATGAATTCTAGCCGGCGTCAGAACAAACTTCCCTTTTTCAATCAATTCAGCTATTTTATGGTATACATGTAAGTTTATCGGATATCCCATTGTGACCGTAGCTGCCTTTTCGTACGCCCACCAAGCTGCTGCCAGGCCTTGATAACACGGCGGGTATCCCATTGCTACGTCATCTAGCTTGGTACTATAATATGCTACAGTCTGCCTTCGCCTTCCCTTGCAATTTTCCTGTGTTAACACTGCTGTAGCAAATCCTGCTTCTCTGTTACTCACAAATAAATCAAAGGGCTTGTCATAGGTCGGTAAAGCCAATGCTGGTGCCTGTGCCATTTCACTCTTTATATTCTCAAATGCTTCTAGCGCATCTTTGTCCCATTTTAGTTTGGCTTTTAATTCGTCACACCCTGCTTCCTTCATTATCTTTCGTAGGGCCTGCGTTTTTTCTGCATAGTTTTCCACCCATTCTGAACTGAAGCCTGTCATTCCCAAAAATGTCATCATTTGTCCCACCGTCTGTGGCTTCGGAATTTTCAGTACTGCTTCTATTTGCTGTGGAGCTATCCCCTTCTGTCCTGCTGATATTTCTCTCCCCAAGTATTCTACCTTTCTCTGGCACAGCTGCAGCTTCTTCCAGGATACTTTATGACCCCCCTCTGCTAGTCTTTTCAAAAGTTTTAAACTATCCTTCCTGCATTGTTCTTGTATCTCTGTGCATAATAATAAATCATCCACATACTGTAGCAGTGTTCCTTCCAACTGTATTCCTTCTAAATCTGCTTTCAACACCTGATTGAATACATGTGGGGAATGTTTAAATCCTTGGGGCATTCTATTGTATGTGTATTGTTTCCCCTCGTACGTAAATGCAAAGAGATACTGACTTTCTGGAGCTAGTGGCACACTAAAAAATGCTGAACATAGGTCGATTACCGTAAACCATCTACTTTCAGGTGGTATATTTGTCAGCAAGGTGTAAGGGTTTGGAACTTCTACGGGCATATCTTCCACTACCTCATTAATTGCCCTTAGGTCATGCACCAATCTCCATTTTTCTCTGTCCGCCTTCTTTACTGGTAGGAGCGGGGTATTACACCTACTCCGGGTTTCCTTTAATACCCCTGCTTCTATCAATCCCTTAATCGTTTCTCTAATTCCTTCAATTGCTTCTGTCGTGATTGGGTATTGTGGTCTATAGGGCCCCTGGCGCCCTGTCTTTAGTCTGACTTCAACTGGATTAGCGTTTTTAACCCTCCCTACATCCGTGTCCTGTCTGGACCACAACTCCTGTGGGAGGGAATTCAAATCCTGCTCTAAGCTCTCTCTCCATTCCCGCTCCTGTTTCTCACTTCGCACTCCTATTGTTATCTGCTTTGGTGTCCCAAGCATCCTAACATCCAAAATTATTTTCGTCATTTGTCCATCGCTGGACGTCCAAATATCCGCACTGTCTGTCTGTACAAATTCTAAGTCTTGCGCTCTTAACACCATGGGTCCTAGGTCCTTTGATCTATATCCCGGATTAACTTTCAATGTGACATGTGGCTCCGCCCCAGGTACCGAGAACCATTTGTCAATCCATTCATTCCTAACGATTGCGAGGGCCACTCCCTCTAGTCCAATTAAAATACTTCCTGACTTTATTTCCTGTTCTCGTCCTGCCTCCTTTTCCCATTTCTCTTGTATTTCAGGTGCCTGTCCTTCATCAAATATCATTGTACTGTGTAATTCTGTTCTCGGCCACTTGGCTTGTGGAACCCAAGTGTCTATAAGTTTTCCCCAGACTGTCCAGATCTGTCTTTTAATTTGTTCCTCTATATCTCCCAGCCAATATACATTAACCCCTTCCTTTCCTGGTACCTCAAGTGAATACATTCCCATCAAATCAATTCCTTGTTCGGTACATTCTAATTTCAGTCCCAGACCTAGGATTGCGTCCCTTCCCAATAGATTTAAAGGAGTTTTATCATATACTAAAATAGGTACATGGGTAGTTTTATTTCCAATGGTAATAGGCACCGGCATCGTCATTTGAGCTAGTGTTATTTTCCCCGAGAACCCCACAGTTTTTACAAACCGGTTTGACAATGGTAGGTGATCCGCATATTTCGTTTGTATGCACGTACATGTGGCACCGGTGTCTATCATCATGGGGACCTCGATCCCGCCTACTCTAGCATTAACTATAGGTTCCTGCTCTGCGGTTTCTGTTATTTGTACGTACTGTCCTACCATTTCGGGGTTCTCTGGGCCTCTCTATGCGAAACTCTGATGGTTCCCCGGCCCTTGAAACATCGGGACGCTGTTCGGCGACCCTTGGATCAGCTGTTGGCCTGCCTGTTGCTGGTTTTCTCCCTGTCTGGTGGAATTCCGCAGGCAATTCCTTTTTATGTGACCTGTCTCCCCGCACCCCCAGCACACACCTGGAGGGCCAGGCAGTGGTCCCTGTCTCGGAGTCTGATAATTAACCTGTCCCTGTCCTCTCTGATTCTGAAAGGGTGGCCTACCACCTCCCTGTCCTTTCCCATTTTTATTCCAGTCAGTCTGATTTTGTAGGGCGTATTGGTTTTGATAATTTAGGCTGTGGGCTTCTGGGTTTATGGGCAGTGGGAAGGCAGAAATGTTATAGGTTACGATGGGCTGGCCTCCATCTCCGCTTCCCCCTTTTCTCGTCTTTCTGCCTCTTTGCGCCTTTTCCCACATGTTTCCTCTATGCTTCTTCTTCTTTCTCTTTCCTTTCTGCTGGCTTTGACCCTCTTTCCTTCTATTTTTCCCTGTGACGCCTCACTTTCACCCTCGCAAGGATCAGGACTTGTTTTTCCCTCATCTTTTCTTCTATCATTCTTTCCCTCCTCTTCTCGTTCCTTTTCCTTTTCCATTCCCTTTTTTGCCCATTCCAAAAGGTCTATTACATTTACTTCGTCCTGCAACTGCTTTCTCTTTTGGCTTAACTCATCCAACTCCTCTTCTGTTTTCCTCGTCTCTTCCTCTACACCTTGTTTCTTTTCTAGCTCCCTTTGTTCCCAATCCTCCGTCGTCATCTGTTTTGTATCAAATGCTCCCTCAAAATTCATCGTGCCTGATATAACTGGGTACAGTCCCGTGGAACCCTGTTCCTCTGAGTATGGGGGCGGGACTACATTTGGATCTTCTAATTTTGCTTTTTCCTGAAGTTGCACTGGCATTTGCATCCATATTTCCCTCCATGCCCTTCTCCTTTCTTTCCCTTCCTTTTCAAACAATGCCAGTATCTCTAGTTCTTTTTCTCGCTTCTCCTTTCTTTTCTTAGATTTATCTTTTATTTTATAGTTCTTTATCATTCCCTTCTGGTCCTCACATCTCTCTACGCACCAAGTGCCTTCCTCCGGCCACGGTGTATTAGTTTTACTTGTTCTGTTGGCCCATTTTTTAGAAACGTGTTTTATGTCTCCCCTGAGGGCTGGGAATTTATCCCCTAATGTTTCCACTGGTGTTTTAACTTGGTGTGCCATTACTTGTCTTTTCGGATTACTGTCACAATTTTTATCACTTAATCCGTCAGAGTTAGGTGTCACAGTGATTATTACTTGCTGTGTCGTTTTTCCGTGTTCAGTCCCCTGTTTACCTTTCTCTTGGGTTTCTCTTGACAATATCTGTAATTCTAACCGGGGTCTCGATATCCACTTCCCCGTAGTCCCCTGTCCCGGCTCTATCTTCCTTTCCCGGGCTAGAGGGTAGTAGGTTTTTACGTGCTTGTCTATGTCTATAGAAACCCTATATCGATCAGATTCCTTTATTAATTTCCCTAGAGTTTCCAAGTTTATTTCGTCTATCCAATTCCTATCAGCTATTCTTTCCCACTTTACATACGGCCACTCGTTCTCTACCTCTTTTAAGTTAGTTATATGTGTAATTTTTCCCCAATCCAGTGTTGCTTCCGTTTTTATTATTATCCCGTCTTAATCCCCTAACTAATCTTCCTTCCCAATCGATTATACCCCTCTTTCCGCTAGGCGGTTTTGTCAGTGTGACCTTTCCACGTTGTTAGTTATTACCCTACCTGTGTTCCGACTCTCCTTCTTATTTCTGTCCTCCACGCTGCTGTCTCAGACCAGTTTGTTCAAATTGGTCTTTTACTTTCTCTATCCTAGCTGTTAATCCCCCCCTCCGGGGTTAGGTTCCCCTCCTATGCTTTTGACTACCGTATTAGGTCAGAGAGTGATCTCTCACTGATCTCTCTCCCTCTCGGCTGACGTCCGTTACCCGAGGTCCTGGGTAGGTTTGGACTGGCAGATTTTCCCCACACTTACTCTCTTCTGGGCAAGTCGTATCCTGGAAAAACCCGCTCCAAACCGGTTGACTTAACCTAATTGCATTACCTTAGCGTTCGGCCTTTTTCTCGTCTCCCTTTTTACCCACTCACAGACAATACAGTATTCACAGTGCGCTTTGCATGCAAAACTCTACTCTTCAGATCAGTTTCAGTCTCTCAAAACTATTTTACCCAATTTGGTTTTAGTTATGCAGGATATCTTTGTGGTTGGGGAGATTCAAGACCAGCAAAGAGCTGAGTGCGCCGGGCCTCGAGATCCCTTTTCTGACAACAAGGATTTACGTGCAATACAAATCTGCTTACCTTGCTGTCAGAATGCCGGCTTTGGGATGTCCAGCCCCGGTCGGACCTTCGCCTCCGCCACTCCTTCCAGATGCTTTTCTGGGCGATCTCTCACCAACCCTGCTTTTCGCAGCGCCAATTTTGTCGTGGTTCCCCAGGACGACAATTTGTTTGTACCTATTCAAATATTAAAACACAGAGAGTCTGAGGAGCGATCTTCCAAGCAGTGAACTTTATTTTTCTTAGCATAAGAAAAACAGAGCTGAGATTGTCCGGAGCAATCTAAAAGCTTCAGGGCTTACCGCCTTTTATGTTCATTTTAACCCCATGATGCAAGCTCTTATCTTAATTTACAGCCGTCTTATCTGCTTTCCTTACTTTGGCCACTATTGTTTACATTAAGCCTCTCAGCCTAGCAGCCATAAGTCAGTTCTTATCTCATCTTTGTCTAAACTTTCTTCTTGTGAAACAGACAGTTCTGCTGACCAAGGCCGAATGTATACAAAAACAGGCTTCCTTCATTCCTGTCTTTTTATGGCCCTTATTTATGGCCAACCATTTTAGTTAAGCCCTGAGCCGTGTTCATTGTTTTCCCAAGTGACTGTTGTATTTTAAATGTTATTTCTCTGGGTCTGCTGCTTTAATCATATTAACTATACTTGATTACATTAGGTCACACAAAGTTATCCTGAGTTCACACTCATCTCAATACTCACCTAAATCTACTTTATTATTTCACTAAAACCTATGATTCTAAACTTCGTATCTAACTCATACAATATCCAGTACAAATTCCCTTACAACTGCTCACTGTGTCCTGAAAATAACAGATATCTGATTTAGCAGCTCCAATTAACATAACTACTGTTGCATCCAACTTTTTTCTGAATTTACGCATACTTTACAGCTAGAATTCTCTGCTCTCTCCCCTCAGGGGGGTCTGAGGAGGTGGCGGGAGTGAGGCGGGAATTTACTTGGATGGGATTCCCTCCAGATTCCCACCCATCCCGACCCTGCAGTGATTTTACACTGGGTTGGGCAGAACCTCAGACGGGAAACCTGCCCTTGCCCCAATTAATGGCCACTTAAGGGCAGTTTTACGGCCAACCTCAACTTTTAGACTGGCAGGCAGATGCCAGCCCAGGATGGGGGAGACCCGGAAACAAGGAATTAAGGAATGTCAACTCTCATCGGGGAGTGTGGAGGAGGCAGTGCCTCCATCAGAACCCCAATTCTGATTACGATCATCTCCCCACCTTGAGGCCCGATGACCTCTGGACCTCTCTATCCTCTGGCCCATCCCCCAAGACCCCGAATTCCCCTTTCACGACCACCGAGGCCTCCCCTACCCTCCCCGCACTGGGACCCCTTTCACTGACCTGCGTCTGCCAGAACATGGTGGCAGCTCAGAACAGGTGGGTGTCAATGGCAAAGCCAGCATTTGTTGTCCATCCCTAATATCTACACAGACCAATGGAGCCATTCACTCACACAAACAGTAATGCTCCCTTCACGAGTAGCTGTGTTCTAGCACCACCATGTGGCCAAAGCCAGTAATGCAGGGAAAATAAATCAGTGGAGTTCCGATCTCAGCCAGTGGATGGCAGTGTTGCGCCATGGAAAATAGGATTTTTATGTTAAAAATATTTTTGTTTATTTACCTGAATAAAGATCAAAACACAGAAACCCTGGGGGGAGATATCGTCCCTGAGCTGATCTGCCCTCAATGGGCGTTCCCGAGCTGACCTTCCCTCAATGGGCGTTCCCAAGCTGACCTTCCCTCAATGGGCGTTCCCAAGCTGACCTGCCCTCAATGGGCGGTGCCGAGCTGACAGTGTCATAAGGGGGCGGGGCTACACTTC
This sequence comes from Scyliorhinus canicula, assembly GCF_902713615.1. Taxonomy (NCBI): domain Eukaryota; kingdom Metazoa; phylum Chordata; class Chondrichthyes; order Carcharhiniformes; family Scyliorhinidae; genus Scyliorhinus; species Scyliorhinus canicula. The sequence goes on from NC_052158.1 coordinate 4,021,722, forward strand.
TCCTGTGGTGCGCTGGAGTCTGCACAGACCAGAGCGCTGGATGACCAGGTTGCAGTGGGGGAAAGGAAGGTTGGATGCATCATCAGAGCCCAGGAGAATGTGCAGATTTCTCTTTCAAAATCGGCGGCCCGTGGCTTCCAGCCGCAAGCAGGAAGTTACGGATCAGTGAAAATTCATCTCAGAGGGTTGAACTTTCCCTTGCAGTTCATTGTAGTGCCAATTTCAGCCACACGATGGTGATGTTGAGCTGTGCAAAGATCAGTAAAGTTTTGCAGCGCAGTATCGCCACCTGCTGCTGGATACCTGAACTTCCCACTTCCTTGTTCCTGTCACACACCGAATCCCGATCGGGAAATTCCACTCTGCCGGTCTGCACAATGTTCAAGAAAGCCCAGGTTGGGAGAGTGAAATTTCCCAGTTTGGGATCTTACTGTGTGTCAGGAGCTGAATTCACAAATCTGGGCCTGGATTCCGAGTACAGAGGATAAGAATGTCCTCCTGGTTTAGTAACTGGGACATTGGTGGGTAGTTAGAATGTGAGAATGAAAGTGAAATTAGACCAAGCAACACCACCTCCCCCTGGCTGAGAATGGTATTGCAGCAATAAAATTAGATTTTTAAAAACCAGTGCAGCAGCTCCTGGTGAGACTGGAACAACATGTTTCCCTGTTCAATTAACCAGCAGATCAAATTAATAATAAAAACAGAAAGTTCTGGAAAAATGTTCAGCAGGTCCAGTCTGCAGAGAGAGAAACAGAGTTGACGTATCGAGTGGAATATGAATCTTTTTTAGATGATTTCCAGCATTCGCAGTATTTTGTTTTTATTACAACAGATCAAATTGTTATAGTGTATAAATATCGTTTAACTGATGCAACAACATTACTTGTCAGCAAAATAGTAAACTTAAACCCACAAACTGTCTATGGGTTTATTTTTAACCCAGTAATTTCTCAGAATCCTTATGTTATTCAGGCCCTGAAATTTATTTCAATGTTCAATTAGTTCACACAACTTCATTTCAGTCACTAATATCTGATGATATCTCTCCAGTGTTCCTCTGTTTTGTTCTTTATTCAGGTAAATGAATAAAAACATTTTAAGAATAAAAATCTTGTTTTGCATGGAGCAACACTGCCACCCGCTGGCTGAGATCGGGACTCCACAGATTTATTTTCCCTGCATTAGTGACTTTGGTCACCTGGTGGCGCTAGAACACAGCTGAATGCCAGAGGTGAGGTGAGAGTGACTGCCCTTGACATCAAGGCAGGTAAATCATTCACCATATCGCTATCAACCTGCTGGAACTCTCTCACTCAATGCACTTGTTTCACAAACATTCACAGCAATGGGCATTCTAGCATCGCTGAACTGAAAAGTAAGATTGTTTTACATTGGCTAATATAACCCGGCAAATGGGAGTAGGGTTAAAGGGAGTTGGTTTAGCTCAGTTGACTGGACGGCTGGTTTGTAATGTGGAGCGACGCCAGCAGTGTGGGTTCAACTCCCATATCAGCTATGGTTATTCAGGAAGGTTCAACCTTGCTCCTCGCCTGAAATGTGGTGACCCTCAGGTTAAACCCACCACCAGTGGTCTCGGATCGTGTTTTCCAGGTCCTTAAGGGGGAGGGGGAGCAGCCCCAAGTCGTAGTCCACATTGGCACTAACGACATAGGTAGGAAAGGGGACAAGGATGTCAGGCAGGCCTTTAGGGAGCTAGGATGGAAGCTCAGAGCGAGAACAAACAGAGTTGTTATTTCTGGGTTGTTGCCCATGCCACGTGATAGTGAGATGAGGAATAGGGAGAGAGAGCAATTAAACACGTGGCTACAGGGATGGTGCAGGCGGGAGGGATTCAGATTTCTGGATAACTGGGGCTCTTTCTGGGGAAGGTGGGACCTCTATAGACAGGATGGTCTACATCTGAACCTGAGGGGCACCAATATCCTGGGGGGGGGGAGATTTGTTAGTGCTCTTTGGGGGGGCTTTAAACTAATTCAGCAGGGGCATGGGAACCTGGATTGTAGTTTTGGGGTACGGGAGATTGAGAGTATAGAGGTCAGGAGCACAGATTTGACTTCGCAGGAGGGTGCCAGTGTTCAGGTAGGTGGTTTGAAGTGTGTCTACTTCAATGCCAGGAGTATACGAAATAAGGTAGGGGAACTGGCAGCATGGGTTGGTACCTGGGACTTCGATGTTGTGGCCATTTCAGAGACATGGATAGAGCAGGGACAGGAATGGTTGTTGCAGGTTCCGGGGTTTAGGTGTTTTAGTAAGCTCAGAGAAGGGGGCAAAAGAGGGGGAGGTGTGGCGCTGCTAGTCAAGGACAGTATTACGGTGGCAGAAAGGATGCTAGATGGGGACTCTTCTTCCGAGGTAGTATGGGCTGAGGTTAGAAACAGGAAAGGAGAGGTCACACTGCTGGGAGTTTTCTATAGGCCACCTAATAGTTCTAGGGATGTAGAGGAAAGGATGGCGAAGATGATTCTGGAAAAGAGCGAAAGTAACAGGGTAGTTGTTATGGGAGACTTTAACTTTCCAAATATTGACTGGAAAAGATATAGTTCAAGTACATTAGATGGGTCGTTCTTTGTACAATGTGTGCAGGAGGGTTTCCTGACACAATATGTTGACAGGCGAACAAGAGGCGAGGCCACATTGGATTTGGTTTTGGGTAATGAACCAGGCCAGGTGTTAGATCTGGAGGTAGGTGAGCACTTTGGAAACAGTGACCACAATTCGGTGACCTTTACGTTAGTGATGGAAAGGGATAAGTATACCCCGCAGGGCAAGAGTTATAGCTGGGGGGAGGGCAATTATGATGCCATTAGACATGACTTAGGATGTGTAGGTTGGAGAAGTAGGCTGCAAGGGTTGGGCACACAGGATATGTGGAGCTTGTTCAAGGAACAGCTATTGCATGTTCTTGATAAGTACGTACCAGTCAGGCAGGGAGGAAGGGGTCGAGCGAGGGAACCGTGGTTTACCAAAGAAGTGCAATCTCTTGTTAAGAGGAAGAAGGAGGCCTATGTGAAGATGAGGCGTGAAGTTTCAGTTGGGGCGCTTGATAGTTACAAGGAAGCGAGGAAGGATCTAAAGAGAGAGCTGAGACGAGCAAGGAAGGGACATGAGAAGTCTTTGGCAGGTAGGATCAAGGAAAACCCAAAAGCTTTCTATAGGTATGTCAGGAATAAAAGAATGACTAGGGTAAGAGTAGGGCCAGTCAAGGACAGTGGTGGGAAGTTGTGTGTGGAGGCTGAGGAGATAAGCGAGATACTAAATGAATACTTTTCGTCAGTATTCACTCAAGAAAAAGATAATATTGTGGAGGAGAATGCTGAGACCCAGGCTATTAGAATAGATGGCATTGAGGTGCGTAGGGAAGAAGTGTTGGCAATTCTGGACAAGGTGAAAATAGATAAGTCCCCGGGGCCTGATGGGATTTATCCTAGGATTCTCTGGGAAGCCAGGGAAGAGATTGCTGAGCCTTTGGCTTTGATTTTTAGGTCATCATTAGCTACAGGAATAGTGCCAGAGGACTGGAGGATAGCAAATGTGGTCCCTTTGTTTAAGAAGGGGAGTAGAGATAACCCCGGTAACTATAGGCCGGTGAGCCTAACGTCTGTGGTGGGTAAAGTCTTGGAGAGGATTATAAAAGATACGATTTATAATCATCTAGATAGGAATAATATGATTAGGGATAGTCAGCATGGTTTTGTGAAGGGTAGGTCATGCCTCACAAACCTTATCGAGTTCTTTGAGAAGGTGACTGAACAGGTAGACGAGGGTAGAGCAGTTGATGTGGTGTATATGGATTTCAGTAAAGCGTTTGATAAGGTTCCCCACGGTCGGCTATTGCAGAAAATACGGAGGCTGGGGATTGAGGGTGATTTAGAGATGTGGATCAGAAATTGGCTAGTTGAAAGAAGACAGAGAGTGGTAGTTGATGGGAAATGTTCAGAATGGAGTTCAGTTACGAGTGGCGTACCACAAGGATCTGTTCTGGGGCCGTTGCTGTTTGTCATTTTTATAAATGACCTAGAGGAGGGCGCAGATGGATGGGTGAGTAAATTTGCAGACGACACTAAAGTCGGTGGAGTTGTAGACAGTGCGGAAGGATGTTGCAGGTTACAGAGGGACATAGATAAGCTGCAGAGCTGGGCTGAGAGGTGGCAAATGGAGTTTAATGTGGAGAAGTGTGAGGTGATTCACTTTGGAAAGAATAACAGAAATGCGGAATATTTGGCTAATGGTAAAATTCTTGGTAGTGTGGATGAGCAGAGGGATCTCGGTGTCCATGTACATAGATCCCTGAAAGTTGCCACCCAGGTTGATAGGGTTGTGAAGAAGGCCTATGGTGTGTTGGCCTTTATTGGTAGAGGGATTGAGTTCCGGAGCCATGAGGTCATGTTGCAATTGTACAAAACTCTAGTACGGCCGCATTTGGAGTATTGCGTACAGTTCTGGTCGCCTCATTATAGGAAGGACGTGGAAGCTTTGGAACGGGTGCAGAGGAGATTTACCAGGATGTTGCCTGGTATGGAGGGAAAATCTTATGAGGAAAGGCTGATGGACTTGAGGTTGTTTTCGTTAGAGAGAAGAAGGTTAAGAGGTGACTTAATAGAGGCATACAAAATGATCAGAGGGTTAGATAGGGTGGACAGCGAGAGCCTTCTCCCGCGGATGGAGGTGGCTAGCACGAGGGGACATAGCCTTAAATTAAGGGGTAATAGATTTAGGACAGAGGTCAGAGGTGGGTTTTTTACGCAAAGAGTGGTGAGGCCGTGGAATGCCCTACCTGCAACAGTAGTGAACACGCCAATATTGAGGGCATTTAAAAATTTATTGGATAAGCATATGGATGATAAGGGCATAGTGTAGGTTAGATGGCCTTTAGATTTTTTCCATGTCGGTGCAACATCGAGGGCCGAAGGGCCTGTACTGCGCTGTATCGTTCTATGTTCTATGTTAAGACCAGGTTAAAGTCCAACAGGTTTGTTTGGAGTCACTAGCTTTCGGAGCGCAGCTCCTTCCTCAGGTGAATGAAGAGGTGGGTTCCACAAACACATATATAGACAAAGTCAATGATGCGAGATGATACTTGTAATGCTGGCATTTGCAGGCAATTAAGTCTTTACAGGTCCAAACAGAGCAACTGGAGAGAGAGGTAACCCCAGGTTAAAGAGCTGTGAATTGTCTCAAGCCAGGACAGTTGGTAGGATTTCACAAGCCCAGGCCAGATGGTGGGGGGGGTGAATGTAATGTGACATGAATCCCAGGTTCCGGTTGAGGCCGCACTCATGTGTGCGGAACTTGGCTATAAGTTTCTGCTCGGCGATTCTGCGTTGTCGCGCGTCCTGAAGGCTGCCTTGGAGAATGCTTACCCGGAGATCAGAGGATGTTTGGATCTGTAAAGACTTAATTTCCTGCAAAGACTCACATTCAAAGTATCGTCTTGAATCATTAACTTTGTCCCTATCTGCTGTGTTTGTGGAACCTACATCTCTATTCACCTGAGGAAGAAGCTGCGCTCTGAAAGCTAGTGATTCCAAACAAAGCTGTTGGACTTTAACCTGGTGTTGTTAGACTTCTTACTGTGCTCATCCCAGTCCAACGCCGGCATCTCCACATCGTGGCTATCTGGAAAGCTGTCGGGAAGTATTCCTGCTCTTGCAGCGGAATGACTGCTGCCCTGGAGTTGATCTTCAGGAAATTCTGGGCAGTGTGCCCTGGAATCCGGGTTCAGAGGTGGGTTCAGAGGTCAGTTGCCCAGTCTAACAGAGAGCAGCAATGTGCAGGTTTCCGCTGACTCCAGCCACTGCGATCAATTGGCCATGGAGAACAGTATCCACAGCCTGTACACTGTGTCTGTGCAGAGTAATCTCACCCAGGTCCTGTTGACAGGAAGCAGCCAAAACAATCACCACATTCATATAAACCCCGCTCGACCAACAGTTACACATTGATGACAGCTCCGTACCTCAGGGCGGCTCCACAGTCACCGGGACGGGGTCACTGGGTCGGGGGTCACCGGGGCGGGGTCACTGGGACGGGGTCACTGGGTCGGGGGTTACTGGGACGAGGGTCACCGGGACAGGGTCACTGGGTCGGGGGTCACTGGGACGAGGGTCACCGGAACAGGGTCACTGGGTCGGGGGTCACTGGGACGGGGTCACTGGGACGGGGGGTCACTGGGACGGGGTCACTGGGTCGGGGGTCACCGGGGCGGGGTCACTGGGACGGGGTCACTGGGTCAGGGGTCACTGGGACAGGGTCACTGGGTCGGGGTCACTGGGACGGGGTGACTGGGACGAGGGTCACCGGGACAGGGTCACTGGGTCGGCGGTCACTGGGACGGGGTCACTGGGACGGGGTCACTGGGACGGGGGGTCACTGGGTCGGGGTCACTGGGATGAGGGGTCACTGGGACAGGGGGGTCACTGGGACAGGGGGGGCACTGGGACAGGGGGGGCACTGGGACAGGGGGGGCACTGGGACGGGGTCACTGGGACGGGGGTCACTGGGTCGGGGGGTCACTGGGTCGGGGGTCACTGGGTCGGGGGGGTCACTGGGTCAGGGGTCACTGGGACGGGGGTCACTGGGATGGGGGTCACTGGGACGGGATCACTGGGTCGGGGGTCACTGGGATGGGGTCACTGGGATGGGGGGGTCACTGGGACGGGGGTCACTAGGACGGGGGTCACGGGGTCGGGGTCACTAGGACGGGGTCACTGATCACACACACTGAGCACGACTGATCACACACACTGAGCACGACGATCACACACACTGAGCACGACTGATCACACACACTGAGCACGACTGATCACACACACTGAGCACGACTGATCACACACACTGAGCACGACTGATCACACACACTGAGCACGACGATCACACACACTGAGCACGACTGATCACACACACTGAGCACGACGATCACACACACTGAGCACGACTGATCACACACACTGAGCACGATGATCACACACTGAGCACGACTGATCACACACACTGAGCACGACTGATCACACACACTGAGCACGACTGATCACACACACTGAGCACGACTGATCACACACACTGAGCACGACTGATCACACACACTGAGCACGACTGATCACACACACTGAGCACGACTGATCACACACACTGAGCACGACTGATCACACACACTGAGCACGACTGATCACACACACTGAGCACGACTGATCACACACACTGAGCACGACTGATCACACACACTGAGCACGACTGATCACACACACTGAGCACGACTGATCACACACACTGAGCACGACTGATCACACACACTGAGCACGACTGATCACACACACTGAGCACGACTGATCACACACACTGAGCACGACGATCACACACACTGAGCACGACTGATCACACACACTGAGCACGACGATCACACACACTGAGCACGACTGATCACACACACTGAGCACGACTGATCACACACACTGAGCACGACTGATCACACACACTGAGCACGACTGATCACACACACTGAGCACGACTGATCACACACACTGAGCACGACTGATCACACACACGTGAGCACGGCGATCACACACACTGAGCACGACTGATCACACACACTGAGCACGACTGATCACACACACTGAGCACGACTGATCACACACACTGAGCACGACGATCACACACACTGAACACGACGATCACACACACTGAGCACGACTGATCACACACACTGAGCACGACTGATCACACACACTGATCACGACTGATCACACACACTGAGCACGACTGATCACACACTGAGCACGACTGATCACACACACTGATCACGACTATCACACACACTGAGCACGACGATCACACACACTGAGCACGACTGATCACACACACTGAGCACGACTGATCACACACACTGAGCACGACTGATCACACACACTGAGCACGACTGATCACACACACTGAGCACGACTGATCACACACACTGAACACGACGATCACACACACTGAACACGACTGATCACACACACTGAGCACGACTGATCACACACACTGAGCACGACTGATCACACACTGAGCACGACTGATCACACACACTGATCACGACTATCACACACACTGAGCACGACGATCACACACACTGAGCACGACTGATCACACACACTGAGCACGACGATTACACACACTGAGCACGACTGATCACACACACTGAGCACGACTGATCACACACACTGAGCACGACTGATCACACACACTGAGCACGACTGATCACACACACTGAGCACGACGATCACACACACTGAGCACGACTGATCACACACACTGAACACGACGATCACACACACTGAGCACGACTGATCACACACACTGAGCACGACTGATCACACACACTGAGCACGACTGATCACACACACTGAGCACGACTGATCACACACACTGAGCACGACGATCACACACACTGAGCACGACTATCACACACACTGAGCACGACTGATCACACACACTGAGCACGACTGATCACACACACTGAGCACGACTGATCACACACTGAGCACGACGATCACACACTGAGCACGACTGATCACTCACACTGAGCACGACTGATCACACACACTGAGCACGACTGATCACACACACTGAGCACGACTATCACACACTGATCACGAACTGATCACACACACTGAGCACGACTGATCACACACACTGAGCACGACTGATCACACACACTGAGCACGACTGATCACACACACTGAGCACGACTGATCACACCCACTGAGCACGACTGATCACACACTGATCACGACTGATCACACACACTGAGCACGACGATCACACACACTGAACACGACTGATCACACACACTGAGCACGACTGATCACACACACTGAGCACGACTGATCACACACACTGAGCACGACTGATCACACACTGAGCACGACTGATCACACACACTGATCACGACTATCACACACACTGAGCACGACGATCACACACACTGAGCACGACTGATCACACACACTGAGCACGATCTGATCAACACACACTGAGCACGACTGATCACACACACTGAGCACGACTGATCACACCACACTGAGCACGACTGATCACACACACTGAGCACGACTGATCACACACACTGAGCACGACTGATCACACACTGAGCACGACTGATCACACACACTGAGCACGACTGATCACCACACACTGAGCACGACTGATCACACACACTGAGCACGACTGATCACACACACTGAGCACGACTGATCACACACACTGAGCACGACGATCACACACACTGAGCACGACTGATCACACACACTGAGCACGACTGATCACACACACTGAGCACGACTGATCACACACACTGAGCACGACTGATCACACACACTGAGCACGACTGATCACACACACTGAGCACGACTGATCACACACACTGAGCACGACTGATCACACACACTGAGCACGACTGATCACACACACTGAGCACGACTGATCACACACACTGAGCACGACTGATCACACACACTGAGCACGACTGATCACACACACTGAGCACGACTGATCACACACACTGAGCACGACCTGATCACACACACTGAGCACGACTGATCACACCACACTGAGCACGACTGATCACACACACTGAGCACGACTGATCACACACACTGAGCACGACTGATCACACACACTGAGCACGACTGATCACACACACTGAGCACGACGATCACACACACTGAGCACGACTGATCACACACACTGAGCACGACTGATCACACACACTGAGCACGACTGATCACACACACTGAGCACGACTGATCACACACACTGAGCACGACTGATCACACACACTGAGCACGACGATCACACACAACTGAGCACGACTGATCACACACACTGAGCACGACGATCACACACACTGAGCACGACTGATCACACACACTGAGCACGACTGATCACACACACTGAGCACGACTGATCACACACACTGAGCACGACTGATCACACACACTGAGCACGACTGATCACACACACTGAGCACGACTGATCACACCCACTGAGCACGACTGATCACACACACTGAGCACGACTGATCACACACACTGAGCACGATGATCACACACACTGAGCACGACGATCACACACACTGAGCACGACTGATCACACACACTGAGCACGACTGATCACACACACTGAGCACGACTGATCACACACACTGAGCACGACTGATCACACACACTGAGCACGACTGATCACACACACTGAGCACGACTGATCACACACACTGAGCACGACTGATCACACACACTGAGCACGACTGATCACACACACTGAGCACGACTGATCACACACACTGAGCACGACTGATCACACACACTGAGCACGACTGATCACACACACTGAGCACGACTGATCACACACACTGAGCACGACTGATCACACACACTGAGCACGACTGATCACACACACTGAGCACGACTGATCACACCACTGAGCACGACTGATCACACACACTGAGCACGACTGATCACACACACTGAGCACGACTGATCACACACACTGAGCACGACTGATCACACACACTGAGCACGACTGATCACACACACTGAGCACGACTGATCACACACACTGAGCACGACTGATCACACACACTGAGCACGACTGATCACACACACTGAGCACGACTGATCACACACACTGAGCACGACTGATCACACACACTGAGCACGACTGATCACACACACTGAGCACGACGATCACACACACTGAGCACGACTGATCACACACACTGAGCACGACGATCACACACACTGAGCACGACTGATCACACACACTGAGCACGACTGATCACACACACTGAGCACGACTGATCACACACACTGAGCACGACTGATCACACACAATGAGCACGACTGATCACACACACTGAGCACGACTGATCACACACACTGAGCACGACTGATCACACACACTGAGCACGACTGATCACACACACTGAGCACGACTGATCACACACACTGAGCACGACTGATCACAACACACTGAGCACGACTGATCACACACACTGAGCACGACTGATCACACACACTGAGCACGACTGATCACACACACTGAGCACGACTGATCACACACACTGAGCACGACGATCACACACACTGAGCACGACTGATCACACACACTGAGCACGACTGATCACACCACTGAGCACGACTGATCACACACACTGAGCACGACTGATCACACACACTGAGGCACGACTGATCACACACACTGAGCACGACGATCACACACACTGAGCACGACTGATCACACACACTGAGCACGACTGATCACACACCACTGAGCACGACTGATCACACACCACTGAGCACGACTGATCACACACACTGAGCACGACTGATCACACACACTGAGCACGACTGATCACACACACTGAGCACGACTGATCACACACACTGAGCACGACTGATCACACACACTGAGCACGACTGATCACACACACTGAGCACGACTGATCACACACACTGAGCACGACTGATCACACACACTGAGCACGACTGATCACACACACTGAGCACGACTGATCACACACACTGAGCACGACTGATCACCACACTGAGCACGACTGATCACACACACTGAGCACGACTGATCACACACACTGAGCACGACTGATCACACACACTGAGCACGACTGATCACACACACTGAGCACGACTGATCACACACACTGAGCACGACTGATCACACACACTGAGCACGACTGATCACACACACTGAGCACGACTGATCACACACACTGAGCACGACTGATCACACACACTGAGCACGACTGATCACACACACTGAGCACGACTGATCACACACACTGAGCACGACTGATCACACACACTGAGCACGACTGATCACACACACTGAGCACGACTGATCACACACACTGAGCACGACTGATCACACACTGAGCACGACTGATCACACACACTGAGCACGACTGATCACACACACTGAGCACGACTGATCACACACACTGAGCACGACTGATCACACACACTGAGCACGACTGATCACACACACTGAGCACGACTGATCACACACACTGAGCACGGTGATCACACACACTGAGCACGACTGATCACACACACTGAGCACGACTGATCACACACACTGAGCACGACTGATCACACACACTGAGCACGACTGATCACACACACTGAGCACGACTGATCACACACACTGAGCACGACTGATCACACACACTGAGCACGACTGATCACACACTGAGCACGACTGATCACACACACTGAGCACGACTGATCACACACACTGAGCACGACTGATCACACACACTGAGCACGACTGATCACACACACTGAGCACGACTGATCACACACACTGAGCACGACTGATCACACACACTGAGCACGACTGATCACACACACTGAGCACGACTGATCACACACACTGAGCACGACTGATCACACACACTGAGCACGACTGATCACACACACTGAGCACGACGATCACACACACTGAGCACGACTGATCACACACACTGAGCACGACTGATCACACACACTGAGCACGACTGATCACACACACTGAGCACGACTGATCACACACACTGAGCACGACTGATCACAGCACACTGAGCACGACTGATCACACACACTGAGCACGACTGATCACACACACTGAGCACGACTGATCACACACACTGAGCACGACTGATCACACACACCTGAGCACGGACGATCACACACACTGAGCACGACTGATCACACACACTGAGCACGACTGATCACACACACTGAGCACGACTGATCACACACACTGAGCACGACTGATCACACACACTGAGCACGACTGATCACACACACTGAGCACGACGATCACACACCACTGAGCACGACTGATCACCACACTGAGCACGACTGATCACACACACTGAGCACGACTGATCACACACACTGAGCACTGACTGATGCACACCACTGAGCACGACTGATCACACACACTGAGCACGACTGATCACACACACTGAGCACGACTGATCACACACACTGAGCACGACTGATCACACACACTGAGCACGACTGATCACACACACTGAGCACGGACGATCACACACACTGAGCACGACTGATCACACACACTGAGCACGACTGATCACACACACTGAGCCTCGACTGATCACACCACTGAGGCACGAGCTGATCACACACACTGAGCACGACTGATCACACACACTGAGCACGACGATCCCACACACTGAGCACGACTGATCACACACACTGAGCACGACCGATCACACACACTGAGCACGACTGATCACACACACTGAGCACGACGATCACACACTGAGCACGACTGATCACACACACTGAGCACGACTGATCACACACACTGAGCACGACGGATCACACACACTGAGCACGACTGATCACACACACTGAGCACGACTGATCACACACACTGAGCACGACTGATCACACACACTGAGCACGACGATCACACACACTGGCACGACTGATCACACACACTGAGTACGACTGATCACACACACTGAGCACGACGATCACACACACTGAGCACGACTGATCACACACGACTGGCACAGCACGATACACACACAACTGAGCAACGGGGACTGATCACACCACCACTGAGCACGACTGATCACACACACTGAGCACGACGATCACACACACTGAGCACGACGATCACACACACTAGCACGACTGATCACACACACTGAGCACGACTGATCACACACACTGAGCACGACTGATCAGACACACTGAACACGACTGATCACACACACTGAGCACAACGATCACACACACTGAGCACGACTGATCACACACACTGATCACGACTGATCACACACACTGAACACGACTGATCACACACACTGAGCACGACGATCACACCCACTGAGCACGACTGATCACACACACTGAGCACGACTGATCACACACACTGAGCACGACTGATCACACACACTGAGCACGACGATCACACACCGAGCACGACGATCTACGAGCAGAATCCAGTATCCCTGAACATTTAAAAGTTTCACCCTTTTAACAAAAAACCTTCTTGTGATTAAAGTGAATAACACACTTCCGCACATTAAATTGCTTTTGTCGCTGTTATACAGAGAGGCGATCGACAAGGCAGCATTGAAACACAAAAGAGGTTTATTGAACTAGGAAAAACTATATACACTGGACAACGAAAAAACAGATCTTGTTCCCATGACTCCTGGGCTAACTGACCAAGTCCCCAACGGCCAGGATCGTGCCTTCGTTCACTGTGTACCCATAGGTTCTAGGCCATTACGGGACCAGCAAATTATCGCCCCCTGAAAGGGGTCACTACCATAATCACCTTATTGCCCATTCACTGTCTCCATCACTTCACAGCCTCTTTGTGTCCTCCTCACAGCTTGCATTCCCACCTTCCTTTATTATATACATTACTCTCTGTCTCTTTAGCTATGTTTTTAATGTAATTTGTAAATAGCTGGGGCCCAACAGTGATCCATGTGGTATTCCACCAGTTACAGCCTGTGAACTTGAAAATGACTCATTTCTTTTTTTATATAAACTTAGAGTACTCAATTATTTTTCTTCCAATTAAGGGGCAATTTAGCGTGTCCAATCCACCTACCCTGCACATCTTTGGGTTGTGGGGGTGAGACCCACACAGACACGGGGAGAATGTGCAAACTCCACACAGAGAGTGAGCCGGGGAAGAGATTGAACCCAGGTCCTCGGCGCCATGAGGCAGCAGTGCTAACCACTGCACCACCACATTTTGGATTCCAGTTCGTTAACCGTTTCTGTATCCATGTAATTTATTACCCCCCCCACCTCAGTGATTAACGTATTGTGCCATCTTATGAAATGCCTTTTGGAAAAACAAGTCCAGTACATCTACAGGTTCCCCTTTCTTTGCCCTACTAGTTATATCCTCAAACAAAAGCTCTTATATTTTTAAAGACATGGTTTATCTTTCTTGGAAACATGTCAACATTGTCTGATCATGCCATGGTTTTCCAAGTGCATTGTTAAGATCGCCATGCTAATAAGTTCCAGTATTTTCTTGATCACTGATGTCAAGCTAACTGGCCTGTATTTCTTGAATAGTGACACAATGATCTTATTGAGTCCAGGTCCACAGCTTGCTGCATGTGGGCCTAGACTGCCTGAGTCCCTCAATGTACAATCATCAGTGATCACCTCACTTCTGACCTTGGAAGGTAGGTCATTGATTAAAGGTGGGTCAGTGACCTTGGGCAGTACCCCAGGAAACTCCAACGGGAAAGTGTTGAGGCTGACGTGAATGGTCTCCAACAGGGACAGCCATCTTCCATTCTGCTGGGTATGACGCCTGTCAGTGGAGAGTTGGGGCAGCAGGGTGGCGCAGTGGTTAGCACTGCTGCCTCACGGCACCGAGGTCCCAGGTCCGAATCCCGGCTCTGGGTCACTGTCCATGTGGAGTTTGCCCAGTCTCCCCGTGTCTGCGTGAGTTTCGCCCCCACAACCCAAAGATGTGCAGGGTAGGTGGATTGGCCATGCTAAATTGCCCCTTAATTGGAAAAGATGAATTGGGTATTCTAAATTTAAAAAATAAATTAAAAATAAACTTTAAAAATCAGTGGAGAGTTTGCCCCCTGATTCGTATTGACTTCACACACAAGTAGGGATACGGTATAATGAATCAAACTTTATTACAAACAGTCTTAAACTAACTTCAACAGCATAGAAAATACAGCTGACAATTACCAGTTAAACAATGCTTAACAAACTCCTAATTGTTACTTTCTATATCTCCAAACAAATACCGGGTTTGCGGGCACGGTCCTCGGGCGGGGGCGGGGCGGGGGCGGTCCTCGGGTGGGCACGGTCCTCGGGCGGGCACGGTCCTCGGGCGGGGGCGGTCCTCGGGCGGGCACGGTCCTCGGGTGGGCACGGTCCTCGGGCGGGGGCGGTCCTCGGGCGGGGGCGGGGCGGTCCTCGGGCGGGGGCGGTGGGAGGTCGGAGAATTCCGCCCAGGATTTTTGTATGAAGCTAAAAACAATGGCTCACACCTTCATTGAAATTAACCATCTTAGTAAGTATCTGGAAAAGCATGGATTAGGGTTTCAGTTGAGCTAGGTGATAAATGTAAATGTTTCAAGTTATAACCAAGTGGATTTTTAGCATTACACTAAAAGCAATGGTTCACACCTTCATTGAAGTAAAATCAGCAGATAGAAAAGAATGACGAGGGGGGGGGAAATATATAGGTGTGAAATTCTGCTAACATCAGGTAAATTAAAAGAAAATCGGAGACTATCAGTCTACGAGAAACATAATTTAAAGCCAAAATCAAAGTCAAAATTATGAGCTGGGGACACAATTGGAAAATAAAACTATAGAAATGACAGGGATCAAAATTCACACCTCTATTGAAATCAAAGCATTTTGAACATCACAAAGGAAACAATGTTATCAGGGACCTGAGAGGTGAGGTCAACTCAAACTGAATACTTAGTTGTATTAGAATGTTTAGATCAAAGATACTTTTTATAATCCAAGTGAAATAAAAGTTACTTTACAATAAAGTCATAAAAACTTAATAACTGTTAGAAAGATATATAATCCCTGAGAAAGCGGCAGAGAATCAGAGAGGCAGAGAAGGAACAAGAGAAGCAGAGTCAGCTTACAGCCAGCTCGGTCAAGGGAAAGATAGGACATAGCAGCCGAGCTAAAACTGCTAATACATCTAAGGAAGACCAGAATTTAAAGAGGAGGCAGAGTCAGGTCAGAGTCAGCCAGCAGAGCCAGCTCTCATAGCTCGGTACATGGGATCAACAAGGCATAGCAACCGGGCTCACCAGCTAATACATCTAAAGATTTTTTAAAAGATTGATTGTCAAGTTGGGCCTGAAGTTCTGGATCAATGACATGGCGGGTTATATTAAGCTGGAGAAGGTCAAATTCGCCCTGAGAGGATCGGTACAAGGGTTCTTTAGGCGGTGGCAACCTTTCCTCGACTTTCTGGCTCAGCGATAGGGTACTGGGTCAACAGCAGCAGCAACCCGGGGGGGGGGGGGGGGGGGGGGGGGAAAGGGGGGGGGGGGGGGACGTTGACTATGTTTATTTAATTTTAATTTATTTTTAAGTTCTCTTGTTTACTGGGTTTTGGGGGGGTGGGTGCAATATATGCGTTGCTACGGTCTTGGGGGCGTTATACTTATTATGTTGTTTTATTGTTGCTTGTTATTGTTTGTTGTTATATTTTCTGTAAAAAATTTCAATAAAAATTATTTTTTTTTAAAAACGTTGGGCCTGAAGGTCCCTTCAACCAACCAGGAGAATCCAGAAGCAAGATCTTTTTACCTTTCTGTAAAGACAGTGATTGCAGCTTTAAAAAAATATATAATAATAACATAACTTAAAAGTTTAAACCTTAAACAGTGGTTATTCCAAAGTCTACTTTACTTACTTAGCAATCGATGCTACTAAGTGGTAAGTAGGTGAAATCTTCGGTGAAGTTATGGGTTATACCAGGGGATAACCCATAACTGTACCGAGGTACCGAGGTACCAATCCAATCCAATCCATTGCGTGAGTCGGCTCTTGATTTTCAGACCCGCCCGCTAAAGTATTTTATCCCAGACTGGCCTATCACCGAGAATGCAACCTGATGTTGTCGCTCCCGATAATATGTCGGTCCATGCGCATCTCACTCGTTAGCAGCACATATTATTCAGCCCTATCTTGGCGCTTTTAGGAGTTTTTTGAGGTTTTAAAATATTGTGACAAAGTTGTGTTGCAAAGTAGACTCTGAAACTATATTTTATTGAAAAGCAGCAATTCAGCAGTCTTCAGACTTGCGGAACGAGGAAACACAGATGCAATTACGAACCATTCAGTCTTTGTCCTCTGGATTCTTCGACGTTGTGTTGCACAGACACTGGAGGGCTCCTCACTGACAGCGAAGACATCAGTTGTTCAATCATTCCACTCTGTATTAAATCATTCTCCTAAATATGAATTTTGGGTCATTGTTCAAGTGGTGCAATGTCAAAAACATGTTAACAAGGGCTGAGGCAGTCACCAAAATCAGTTTGATGGTCTGTAGTGTTTTAAATAACTAGAATGTACCTGGCTGTCAAATCAACAATATTGCACCATGTTGGGCGGCAAGGTAGCACAGTGGTTAGCACTGTTGTTTCACAGCTCCGGGGACCAGGTTCGATTCCCGGCTTGTGTCACTGTCTGTGCGGAGTCTGCACGTTCTCCCTGTGTCTGCGCGGGTTTCCTCCGGGTGCTCCGGTTTCCTCCCATAAGTCCCGAAAGACGTGCTGTTAGGTGAATTGGACATTCTGAATTCTCCCTCTGTGTACCCGAACAGGCGCCGGAATGTGGCGACTAGGGGCTTTTCACAGTAACTTCATTACAGTGTTAATGTCAGCCTACTTGTGACAATAACGATTATTATTATTTATTGTTAAAGTAGAATTTGGCCTCTCTGTTTAATAGTCTGGTGGGATCACCTATAAGATACACTCAAGCCAACACTGCATCACATTGTTACTGGTTTTAATGGCACATGCTGCATATATATTGGACAAAATCTGTCACCAAATGCCAACAATGAGCATTATAGTTTTACTGGAAGTTTTCTAGGATTGGGTGAATATTCTAAGGGGAAAAAGTATCATGCATGATTGAGAACAAGAGTTAGAGTATAGATGGGGGGGTGGGGGGAATAAGGGACCTGGAAGCAGGAGGACACTGTGATCCCCGGTCTTTCTCCCTGGCCCTGCCTTTGTAACCTCTAAACGTGACAATTGTAAGGGACTCCTGGCTAGTCTTTCATTTTCCACATTCCGTAAACTTGGAGGCCATCCAAAACTCTATTGCCTATGCCGATACTCCTAACAAGTCCCATCCACCCATCCCTCTCTGCTCACAGATTTACATCGGTTGCCAATAAGCAATGCCTCGGTTTTTACATTTTCACCCTTGTGCTCCATTCTTGGCTCTGCATTACGATGAAAGCTGTTAAGTTAAGGCCCCATCTGCTCTCTTGGGATTGTACAAAAGATCTGACCAAACCATTTTGAAGAGGAACAGGTCAGTTCACCAGGTGTTTGAGCTTCTGTGATCCGCAGACACTCAAAGATGCTTCGTTTGGAACAAATAACAGGGCTACGTCCGGTCCTGCATAAAAAAATACAATGACCACCAGTCAGTGAAGAAATTTGTCATATTATAATAATCTTTACTGTCACAAGTAGGCTTACATGAAATGAAAATCGCTTATTGTCATGAGTAGGCTTCAAATGAAGTTACTGTGAAAAGCCCCTAGTCGCTACATTCCGGCGCCTGTTCGGGGAGGCTGTTACGGGAATCGAACCATGCTGCTGGCTTGCTTGGTCTGCTTTCAAAGCCAGCGATTTAGCCCTGTGCTAAACATTAACGCTGAAATGGTTACTGTAAAAAGCCCCCCCCCCCCCCCCCCACCGTCGCCACATTCCAGCGCCTGTTCGGGTCACGGAGGGAGAATTCAGAATGTCCAATTCACCTAACAGCACGTCTTTCGGGACTTGTGGGAGGAAACCGGAGCACCCAGGGGAAATCCACGCACACACAGGGAGGATGTGCAGACTCCGCACGGACAGTGACCCAAGCCCGGAATCGAACCTGGGACCCTGGCATTGTGGAGCAACAGTGCTACACACTGTACTTTAAACAATGACTTGGAAGCAAATTCAGCAATCACACAACTCTCTTTCCACCGAGGGTAATAGTTCTTCTATCTACTCTGACCAGAACCCTCATGATTCTGAATATCTCAATCAAATCTCTCGACCTTTTCATCTCGAAGGAAAATGGTTCCATCTTCTCCAATTGATCCATGGGATGGAAGTTTCTCATCCCTGGATCCTTCCGGTGAATCTTTTCTGCACTCACATCTTTCCTGAAGTGTGACACCCAGAACTGGACGCAATACTCCAATTGAGATCGAACGAGTGTTATATTCAATTTTAACATAAATTCTATGCTCCTATGAATAAAGTCTAGGACGTATGCTTTATTAACCCCGCTCTCAGTCTGACCTGCCACCTTCAATGATTTATCCACATATACACCCCCGGGTCCCTCATCTCTGCTCTAACCCCAATTAGAGTTGGACCCTTTATTCAAATTGTCTCACCACAATCATCTACCAAAATGAATCACTTCGCACTTCTCCCCATAGTGCAGGAGGCAATTCGGCCCATCGGGTCTGCACCGACTCTCCGAAAGACCACCCTACCTCGGCCCACTCCCCCACCCTTTCCCCATGAACCCACACACTGACCATGGCCAATCCACCTAACCTGCATATCTTTGGACTGTGGGACGAAAGCGGAACACGCGGAAGAAACCCGCATGGAGCATGGCGGCCGCCTCTGAGCTGGAAGTGCGAGCTCCACGACAGCTGCCTGCAAGACTGTGAATCTGAGGCCTTTTGCCGGCAGTTTTTCGGGCGTAAAAGGCCACAGTTTTCATAATGGCCGTTTTTCAAACAGGGAATCCAGCCACAGGGCACATGGATTCTTCCCGCCCGCCGCAGGATCACCATGGGCGGCAAACTGACCTCGGGCGGGAATTTCCAGTCACCGGGGTGGAGGCTGCCAGAGAATCCGGCCTGGCATCCAGATCCCTGACCCCCCCCCCCCCTCCCCCTCGGACGCAATGTGGGCCGGCGGCCCCCACGCCGGGCAACCCCGGCCGGATCATACCGGTGCAGAAAATGCCAGCTTGGCATCACCAACCTGGCCGTGTCCATGCCAGCTGGCAGTGTTACCGGGGCACCTTGGCAATGCCAGGCCGGTACCCAGGTGGCACCAGCAGGGCCAGGGCACCACAGACTGACACACCCAGCAGCCACGTGGTGACCTCCCTGAGAACCTCCATGACAGCAGCGTCATCAGAGCGGGGGCGGGGCCAGGACGCGGGCGCTGATTGGTGGGTCGGCGAAGGGGCGGTGCCCCGATGTTGGCGTTCAAACCTCAACTGGAAGAAAACGCGCGAGCGACTGGAGGAAAAGGGGGAGGGGGGCAGGCAGACGGCGGTTGGCGGGCAGGGGGAGGGGAGCGTCGCGGCGGGGGCGGGGAGGGAGAAGGTCAGACTGTGATTGGAGGGGAAGGGTGTGAGCGTCACCGAGGAGGAGGAGCAGGGGTAAGGCAGACTGTGACTGAAGTGGAGCGTCACGGAGGGGGCGGGGCAGAGGGAAGGTCAGATAGTGATTGGAGGGGAAGTGGTGAGCATCACGAAGGGGGCGGGGAGGAAGAAAATTCACACTGTGATTGGAGGGGATGGGGTGAGCATCACGGAGGGGGCGGGGCAGCTGAAAGGCAGACTGTAATTGGAGGGGAAGGCGGTGAGTGTCCGGGAGAAAGTCAGACTGTGATTGGAGGGGAGGAGAAGGTGAATGACACGGAATGGGCTGGTCAGAGGGACGTCAGTCTGTGATTGGAGGGGAAGGGTGTGAGCATCACGGAGGGGGCGGGGCAGGAGGAAAATCAGACTGTGATTGGAGGGGATGGGGTGAGCATCACGGAGGGGGAGGTGCAGGGGGAAAGGCAGACTGTGATTGGACGGGAAGGCGGTGCGTGTGAGGAAGAAAGTCACACTGTGATTGGTGGAGGAGGGGGGCGGGAAGGGGGAACGTCAGACTGATTGGAGGAGGAGCGTCACGGAGGAGGCGGGGCACGTCGAAGGTTAAACTGATTGGGGGAGGAAAGAGATTGGACCGCCACCAAGGTGGCGGGGCTGGGAGAAGTGAGGCTGTGATTGGAGGAGGGGTAGGTCAGCGTCACGGAGGGGCGGGGCATGGGAGAAGTGAGGCTGATTGGAGGAGGGGAAGGTGAGCATCACGGAGAGGGAGGGGCAGAGGGAAAGTCAGACTGTGATTGGAGGAGGGGGAGGTGAGCATCACGGAGGGGGCGGGGCTGGAGGAAGTTAGACTGTGATTGGAGGAGTAGGTGCCGGCAGGGGGGTAAGTCAGACTGTGATTGGAGGAGGGGGAGGTGAGCATCACGGAGGGGGCGGGGCTGGAGGAAAGTTAGACTGTGATTGGAGGAGTAGGTGCCGGCAGGGGGGTAAGTCAGACTGTGATTGGAGGAGGGGGAGGTGAGCATCACGGAAGGGGCGGGGCAGGGGGAAAGTCAGACTGTGATTGGAGGAAAAGGTGGGTGGGCGGGGTCCGGCGTGGGGGGAAGGGAGGGAGAGAACGAGGATGTTGCCATCCCCAGTGAAAAAACGGAAATGTCTGAGGGAGAGGCGGGAAAATGGCAGAAGTAGGCCATTCGGCCCGTCCTGTCTGTACTAGCCCTCCAAACAAGCACCATGTCTTAGTGCTGTTCCCCTGCCTTCTTCCAAACCCCTGCACATTGTTTTCATTCAAATAATCACCTAACACCCTCCTTAATGTCTGGGTTGAACCTGCCCCCAACACACTTCCAGGCCGCACATTATGGGGAGAATATGTTTGAGGCAACGATCAGCCATGACCTAAATGGATGGTGAAGTACGTCGAGCGGCTCAGTGTCCAACTCCTGTCGCTGGAACAACTTAACACCAATGGCAGGTTGTGAACAATCTCATCACTGCCCATCGCCCACGCTCCCTGTCATAGAATTTACCGTGCAGAAGGAGGCCATTCGGCCCCATCAAGTCTGAACCGGCCCTTGGAAAGAGCACCGTACCCGAGCCCACACCTCCACCCTATCCCCGTAATCCAGTGACCCCACCCCATCTTTCTAGACACTAAGGGAAGCACAGTAGCATTGTGGATAGCACAATTGCTTCACAGCTCCAGGGTCCCAGGTTCAATTCCGGCTTGGGTCACTGTCTGTGCAGAGTCTGCACATCCTCCCCGTGTGTGCGTGGGTTTCCTCCGGGTGCTCCGGTTTTCTCCCACAGTCCAAAGATGTGCAGGTTAGGTGGATTGGCCATGCTAAATTGCCCTTAGAGTCCAAAATTGCCCTTAGTGTTGGGTGAGGTTACTGGGTTATGGGGATAGGGTGGAGGTGTTAACCTTGGGTAGGGTGCTCTTTCCAGGAGCCGGTGCAGACTCGATGGGCCGAATGGCCTCCTTCTGCATTGTAAATTCTATGATCTAAGTGCAATTTAGCATTGTCAAACCACCTAACTTGCACATCTTTGGACTGTGGGAGGAAACCAAAGCACCTGGAGGAAACCCACACAGACACGGGGAGAACGTGCAGACTCCGCAGAGACAGTGATCCAAGCCGGGAATCGAACCTGGGACCCTGGAGCTGTGAAGCAACTGTGCGAACCACTGTGCTACCGTGCTGCCCGAGGTGTGGTGGGCAAATCAGAAGCCATTCGCCAGCAAGTAGAGACTTGCCTAAAAATAATGTGCTGAAGATTGTGAGTGCTTCCTGCAGCTAGGTAGCAAACTAACCCCGAAATGCCGTTCACCAGATACACATCATTCATATTCAGTTGTCAAACACGTCAGCATTTGAAATGCAAACGCAGTAGAATTATGTTCCCAACATTGGACGTACCAAACACAGACTACTATGGATTTTGGCCTTCCTGCCATATTGTCTACTTATGTTGCCAAGCACATCCCCTGCCAACAGGAGAGCATGATTCCACCCATTGTTTCGAAGGACATTGAAGCATTGCAATCATCCTTCACCGGGAGAAGAAGAGACAGTTAAGGAAACAACCCCATGTCCGTGTCCATATTTTGGGGAAATATTCTGTTCCTTTGTAAAGAAAGCTGTTTTATACATTGGCTTTGAGACTTTCCTGCTCAAGTAGTTTATAAGTTAACAGACTAGCTTTAGAAATTTGCCATGATGTGGAGATGCCGGCGTTGGACTGGGGTGAGCTCAGTAAGAAGTCTTAAAACACCAGGTTAAAGTCCAACAGCATTGTTTTGAATCACTAGCTTTCGGAGCACTGCTGCTTCCTCAGGTGAATTCACCTGAGCAAGGAGCAGTGCTCCAAAAGTTAGTGATTCGAAACAAACCTGTTGGACTTTAACCTGGTGATGTTAGAAATTTGCATAAGGAGATACCTAGGGACCTGGATTTTCAGCTGGTTAATTTATGCAGCTGGTCAGTGTCAGAGTAAGTTTGGGAAACTCGATTATTGATCTATATCCATATCTATTGGGGTTCCCAGTCTCACAGCAGATGGCTGACGTTCTATTATTGTTTATTTCTCTAGAGAGAGAGAGAGAGAGACGATGATTGGGGTCTCTCTCTGTCCTGAATTATTACTATATTCTGATTTAGATTTCAGAGTTCCTCATGTGGCCCTGATTGCTCAGTGGGTAAATGCACTGACTGGTGTGTCATGTGAGAGTACCTTTAAGAAATGGGTGTTTATAAATGGGTGTGGATATAAATATCTGGAGTGAGAGTACCTTTAAGAAATGGGTGTTTATTACTGCAGTGATGTCAGAGAGTGGGTGGAGTTGGGCTGTCTGTCAGCTTTTTACTTTTGTTTTAGGCTGTTTGCTGCAGGGTGTGTTTTAGTTTCGTTTTCGAAGCTGGATACCTGCAGTCACGGCCAGAAGGGGTATTAGTCTCTCTCTCTCTGTCACCTAAAGACTGTAAATCGATCTTTTGGTGATTTATAACTAATAACTGCTCTCAGTAGTGTCTTTAACCTGATGTGCTTTTGTATAAAGGTTTTTTGTAAGTCTTATGGAAGTTGAAAGGACAGCTTAAGGATTACTTAGTGTTGTATTCTTTGGGGTTGTATTTGAATTAATGGTTTCTAAGATGTTCACTGTATGTTTTAAAAAGGTTCATTTGAGTTCATAGAATAAACATTGTTTTGATTTTAAAATACTTTTCCATTTCTGCTGTACCCACCCCTGTAGAGTGGGCCGTGTGCTCCCCATACTAGTAAAAGTTGTGGGTCAGGTGAACTCCATGATACACTTTGGGGTTCTCTATACCCTGGCCCATAACAGGTGTGATACTGAGACTGAGAGAGCAGGGAGGTCTCCAGCCTGCGTTGAGTGAATTGGTCTCAGACAGAATAGTGGTGTGGCTACAACAGTTGTCACAGATAGTTGTCGGTGATAGATTTCTATTATAAATGGTTAAATATTACAGCACATAAATTGTCCATTCAGTCTCATGTACATCTCTGCTGAAGTGTGTGAATCCTGGGGATGAGCATGGGCTTTCCCAGTCAGTCTGAGTCTGGAGTCGTGGGAGCACATTTTTTGCACTCTGTACTTAGTTTATTTGTTACGATAAACAGTTTGTTTAGTTACTAAACTTGTGGTCTGTAGCGCTAACAATTATACTCAAAGCCGAGAGACTGGTTCAATAGAGGCTTTATTGTTGTACGATGTTGTCCCTCCATCTGCAACTGTAGACTAAGGGTCTGAGCAGCTCTCATACATTTATACATAAGCTCCCTGTGGGCGGAGCTAGCCAGCAGGGGCTTACCGGAGGAACCTGTATTACAGGTACAGGCATACATCCCCTACTGCAGTACACATAACTACAGTGGTTATCTCACCACATGGTCATCAATCTCTGATATCACACTGTCAAACCAGTAGCTTATGCCCGGTTCAATGTAGAGCAGTGTTTTTCAAAGTTTTTTCCGGGGACCCATTTTTACTAACCGGCCGACCTTCGCGAACGATGCCGGCCGACCTTTGTGACCCACGCCAGCCGACCTTCGCGACCCACACCGGCCGACCTTCGCGACCCACGCCTGCCGACCTTCGCGACCCACGCCGGCCGACCTTCGCGACCCACGCCGGCCGACCTTCGCGACCCACGCCGGCCGACCATCGCGACCCACGCCGGCCGACCTTCGCGACCCACGCCGGCCGACCATCGCGACCCACGCCGGCCGACCTTCGGGACCCACGCCGGCCGACCTTCCGACCCACACCGGCCGACCTTCGCGACCCACGCCGGCCGACCTTCGCGACCCACGCCGGCCGACCTTCGCGACCCACGCCGGCCGACCT
This sequence comes from Scyliorhinus canicula, assembly GCF_902713615.1. NCBI lineage: Eukaryota > Metazoa > Chordata > Chondrichthyes > Carcharhiniformes > Scyliorhinidae > Scyliorhinus > Scyliorhinus canicula. Next base: position 4,047,741 of record NC_052158.1, read on the forward strand.
TCGTGACCCACGCCGGCCGACCTTCGTGACCCACACCGGCCGACCTTCATGACCCACCATTTTCTCTTACCTTGTTTGCTGCTGGCAAAATATCACAATCGCATCCAAAGCCCGTGATGTCGATGTTCAGGGGGCGTGACCTGCTCTCTGCCTCCCTTCAGGCAGGAACATTAAATTACAACTTAAAGAAAAATCTTCTGCGCGCAACAGGCGGCTTTTAACAATGCCGGCTGCGAGCCGCCTTCAAAATGACGGCAGTGTACCCACAAATTTTTATATGGTCGTGTGGTGAATGTAATATATATATATATATATATGATAATTCACACTGTCTTTGTAAGCGCAGTAGCGCTATCCTACCACTAGGGGGCGTAGCTCTGGGAGTACTCAGGAACTTGTACTGGGCTCCACCCTTGGCTCCGCCCACGACTCCTCCCCCTAGTGCAGCTGTATAAATACCCTTGTCCAGAGTCCCCCTGAGTTCACTAAGAGTTCATCAACGGGTAACAGGCTGGCTCTGAAGTAAGTCGATTAAAGCCTAGATTCATATCGGAAACACGTGTCTGGTGAATTGATGGTTCCATCAGGTGGCAGCCGTCATTTTGAAGGCCGCTCGCAGCCAGCATTGTTAAAAGTCGGCTATTGTGCGCAAATTTGCGCAATCGAGAACGCCGCGACGGACGGCTACGCAACCCTCCCGTCACCGCCCCGTGGGTCACAACCCCGACTTTGAAAATGCCTGATGTGGAATACAGGAGGGCATCCAGACGCAGCACTGGGCAGAGCTAAAAATGAGGTGTCAGCCTGGTGCACGATAACACAGGACTACTTGCGTGGTGAAGATAATCCACCTCGGCCACTTCCGGAGGGCCCCAGCATCACAGAAGCCAGTCTTCAGCCAATTCGATCCACTCATCGTGATATCAAGAAACCCTTTGTTGACAAACGAAGGCTCGGGGGACGATTCTGGCCCTGAAAAAAATCCCCATCAGTCGGCTTTCCACCAAGCGTGAGGACATGCGGGTGGTATAGAATGTGGAATTTCTGCTTCATCCCTCACATTGTTCACGTTGCTTTCATGGCCCCCACCTGGTAAACCCTTCACCATATCGCTATCAACCTGCTGGAACTCTCTCACTCAATGCACTTGTTTCACAAACATTCACAGCAATGGGCATTCTAGCATCGCTGAACTGAAAAGTAAGATTGTTTTACATTGGCCAATATAACACGGCAAATGGGAGTAGGGTTAAAGGGAGATGGTTTAGCTCAGTTGACTGGACGGCTGGTTTGTAATGTAGAGCGATGCCAGCAGTGTGGGTTCAACTCCCATATCAGCTATGGTTATTCAGGAAGGTTCAACCTTGCTCCTCGCCTGAAATGTGGTGACCCTCAGGTTAAACCCACCACCAGTCAGCTCTCTCTCAAAAAGGGGAAGCAGCCTCTGGGACTGCAGCAACTTGTGTTTCTATTCAGTGTCTGAGAACCCTGAGGGGTGGGGAAGCTGACAACTTAACTTCAGTTTCAAATAAAAAAGTTAACCTTCTTCAAAGCTGCCTTTTACTCTGCTTAAAACAAAGATTTAGTGCCTTTTAACAGTGATATTAAATAAACTAAATTCACACCACACACATCATTTAAAGGAAAATCCTCCATTTGTTTCATGATTTCAAAGGTCAATCAGCATCTATAAAATTTCACAGCCATATTGATTGAGAGATAAATATTGACCAGGACACGGGGAGGAACTCTCCCCAACTCAAAATGATTCAGTGGGATCCTATATATCCACCTGAGTAAGCAGGCAGAGTCTTAATCGCCCAACATTCAACATCGTAGCTAATGGGGCGGTTTAGCTTAGTGGGCTAGACAGCTGGTTTGTTAATGCAGAATAAAGCCAGCAGCACGGGTTCAATCCCTGTACCAGCCTCCCCGAACAGGTGCCGGAATGTGGCGACTAGGGGCTTTTCACTGTAACTTCATACTTGTGACAATAAAAGATTATTATTCAGATATTGAAGCAGTTCATGTCCAAATGCAGCAATCTCCAGGCTTTGTAACAGTTTTTATTCTTCCATTATGGGTTCTGGACATCGCTGGCGAGGTCAGAATTTATTGTCCATCCCTAGTTTCCCTTTGACAAGGTGGTGCTGAGCTGCCGTCTTGAAGCCGCTGCAGTCCCTGAGGTGCAGGTACACCCACCGTGCTGTTAGGGAGGGAATTCCAATTTCAAAACCCATTTCCTAATCTGACAAAACTTTTCTGAGGATTTGTTAAACATTTCTACAGGTCTCCCAGTTAATTTCCAACAATTAGCTTTAGTTTGTCCAGGTTTATTTCAATGTAAGTATATGACCATTTTCCCACATGTAACTAGCTGTGTAAATATCAGCCAAAAGTGCTACTTCTTGGGTCTTTAATACTTAATGCTCATCAAAATTGATTATAATGGTTACTGGAATGTTGTTTCAGAATTCTTCTGTAATGTACGGAAATTAATGTTAAATGATTAGTTTAGTTAAGTTATAATCAAACAATTAATTGATTAAAATGTGAGTATCGTGTGACTTATCTTAAAAGCTGTCAGTGTTATTTGCAGGGTGCTGTTATATCAATGCAAGGTTTGCAATTGTTCAAGTTTGAACGAGCAATATCCTGTCACTTTGCTGATTATCGCTACTCATGACTATCGTCCATTTTACTGCAAAACTCCGCACAGGCAGTGATCCCAAACCCATGGCCACCACCATCTAGAAGGACAAGAGATACCTGGGATCACCCCCACCTGGAGGTTCCCCTCCAAGTCACTCCCCATCCTGACTGGGAAATATATCGGCCGTTCCTTCAGTGTCGCCGGGTCCAAATCCTGGAGCTCCCTCCCTAACAGCACGGTGGGTGTACCTACACCTCAGGGACTGCTGCGGCTTCAAGATGGGATTTTCACAGTAACTTCATTTAATTGTGACAATAAAGATTTTTTTTTTTTAGTCCAAACTAATGTTTATTTTCCCTCCTTTGTTTCTGATCCAATTCTCTTTCAGTTGTGAAGAAAGGTCCGGCCTGAATTGTCAGATCAGCGAGTGTTTGAGCATTTTTTGTTTTTTTTTATTCCTGCCAGTACCAGGTATCCAGCAGCAGGTGGCGATACTGCGCTGTAAAACTTTACTGATCTTTGTACAGCTCAACATCACCATCGTGTGGCTGCAATTGGCACTACAATGAACGGCAAGCAAAAGTTCAGGATATTAAATTTGGTTTTATTTTAATTCTCTGACATTTCTATTTGTGTTGTTCTTATTTACAGTCTGATTGAGATTTTACAATTTGGAAATTAAATGACTCATTTACTACAACCTGTTGTCAAGAGTGATTTCTGATCCCCGACCCCTGACCTTGTGATGTCAGTGATGATGTCACTACTCCGAGGCCCCGCCCCTTTCCCGATCAGGATCAGAACCGGAGCAGATTCTCAGAAACTGGTTTTCATACAAAGTCCTGAAGAAAGGATAAAGTTTCTCAGTGAATTTATTCCCAGTGTAGGTGTGGAGATGGGACTTGGTGTCCACGTTGTAAAATGAAACTGTCCCAGACTCATAACTGAGATAAACTCCCACCTTCCCGGGGATCTGACCGACACGGAGATGGGATGGAGGAGAGGAGTTTATATAAAACTGATCATCAACCCGCCCAATGGTCCAGAATCCAGTCCCTGGGCTCAGACTGAACGCTCCCTTCCTCTCCACAGACTCTGCGGCTACTCCCAGACTCCAGCCCGATTCCCCGTCACCTCCACCTCCCAGTAATGTCTCCCCGATGTGAATCCCTCTGATCCCAGCGCACAGGGACAGAACCAGTGTGTAAACCTCTTCCTGGTGTCAGGGAGACTCCTTCGGGTCCAGGTCCGTCTCAAACTCTTCAGATCCTCAGACACCTCGAGCCAGGGAGTCGCTGTTTCCATATCCAGGGTCACAGAGACTGGGAGAGAAAACAGAAAATTAGAGACTCACTGGGGATCCGGGGGGAGATTCACTGGGAATCGGGGGGAGACTCACTGGGGATCGGGGGAGACTCACTGGGGATCGGGGGGGAGACTCACTGGGGATCGGGGGAGACTCACTGGGGATCGGGGGAGACTCACTGGGGATCGGGGGAGACTCACTGGGGATCCGGGGGGAGATTCACTGGGAATCGGGGGGAGACTCACTGGGGATCGGGGGGAGACTCACTGGGGATCGGGGGGAGATTCACTGGGAATCGGGGGGAGACTCACTGGGGATCGGGGGGAGACTCACTGGGGATCGGGGGGGAGATTCACTGGGAATCGGGGGGAGACTCGCTGGGGATCGGGGGAGACTCACTGGGGATCGGGGGAGACTCACTGGGATCCGGGGGGAGATTCACTGGGAATCGGGGGGAGACTCGCTGCGATGGGGGGAGACTCACTGGGGATCGGGGGAGACTCACTGGGAATCGGGGGAGACTCACTGGGGATCGGGGGAGACTCATCTGGGGAATCGGGGGGAGACTCACTGGGGATCGGTGGAGATTCACTGGGATCAGGGGTGAGACTCACTGGGGATCGGGGGAGACTCACTGGGGATCGGGGGAGACTCACTGGGGATCGGGGGAGACTCACTGGGGATCGGGGGAGACTCACTGGGGATCGGGGGAGACTCACTGGGGATCGGGGGAGACTCACTGGGGATCCGGGGGGAGACTCACTGGGGATCAGGGGAAGATTTCACCATTTTTGATTTGATTTCCTGTTCCTCAACATCAAAATAAGCCGACCTGATGTGTGTGTGTGAGACTGTTGGTGTGTGTGTAACTGTGTGTGTTTGTGTGTGTGTGTGTGTGAGAGAGAGATCATCAAAATAAACTAATCTCTTCTCAAATTTAGAAGATCTTAACACCGAGATATTTCCGTTCTGCTCCGTGGAAACAAATATGGCGGGTTCTCCGCTTCACGACACCGGAAGTGCGATCGGGCGGAGAATCGGGCGTAATGCACAAATCGAGGTTTGTGCCCGGCACTGATTCCGACGCCAGGCTCCAGTCCCTCCCTGGCGGTGAAATCAAAGTTTGTGCCCTGCAGCGGGCCCATGTAAAACCCTCATTTACATAGATTTAAATCTAATCAGCGGATTGGACACAGTATGCTCCGCCCTTCCACGATGCTCCGCCCTCTCAGGCAGAAGTCACGCTGGGTGTGAATTAGTGCAAATATTTCCAAACGGGGACTGGGCTCCATGGCTGCTGAGGGGCAGAGAGAGGGTAATAAACTCTCAAAAAGCCTCAATAATTGTCGGACTTGCTGGGGGGGGGGGGGGGGCTGCCTGGGCCGGGGGGAGTAACGGGGAGCGACTTGGTGACAGGTCTGTGCACTCGGGGTGTCCCCCTCGGGATCGGGGTGGCCTGGCTCAGACCCCCATTGCTGCAGTCTGGGTTTTAAACACACCCCTTTGCTGCTTCTCACAGGCCCCTGGCTGCTCACTCTGCTGACTGCTCACTGTGTCCTGGAAATGTTCACAGAGCCTCTGGTCATTTGGGAGCCCACCCAGGCCGCCCCTCTGGAAAGCCTCAGACCCCGGCTGAGCCATCACCGGGATGGGCGTGGCCAAGCTCAATCAGTCACACACCAGGTGCTGCCACTCCTCAGTTCCCTCATCAGAAGCTCAGCCCCACTGCAGGGGAAGCAGGGGAATAGCAGAGCTCACCCCAAACAAAGGACACATGCACCGTGGCCATTGGCACCCTCCCTGGCACACTGCCCCTCTCAGGGCAGAGGCTTCACCAGTCACACTATCAGCCAGCCCACCCCTCAGGACCACCAGCTGTCTCCAAGCCCTGCCTGCCCACCGCGCCCCTGCTCCCATCCACCCTGCCCCCGGACAGGTTGTAACAACCTGTGTGTCACACCCAGGACCCACATCACACTGCAGCTAAGCTCCCAGCAGACACACACTTCCCTGCCTCACCCCCATCTGTAGGACCTGCCCACACACAAGCCTCTAAGCATGGAGGCGATTGGTGGCACACGGTGACCCTCTCCACCCCACAACCAGGTGCCACCCTGCTGGTGGGATAACACACGGCCCACCCAGTGAGGAGACCCACAGTAAACCCCACTGGAGGAAACAGGACACGGGCCAGAGAGCCTGTCGCTGACACGGGTTTCGTCACCCACCGGTACCCCTGTCGACAGGGATGGTCGGTGAGGATAGAGCCTCCCCACATCACAGGCCCGGTCCCACTCACTGATGGGGACAGGGGTGCAGTGCGGACGGCAACATATCGGGGGAGCGGCTGAGGGGTGGGGGTGGGTTTGTGGGGACATGTGGAGGGTGGAGCTGAAGTACAACTCAGGGTCACCGTGTAGCCTGTTGGATCGGGATGGGTTTGGGAATACTCATCGTGCTAACATGTCTTCTCTATTCCCCCCCGCGGAGAATGAATTTTGGCATCCAGCCAGGAATGCTCGCTATCTACCTGGCCACAGCTGCCGTTACGGACACACGGAGGCTGGAGGCACAGGGCCTGCTCAGGGAGGATCCTGCACAAGAGGAGCCTGTCCCAGAAGAGCAGGGCCCAGCCGGTGAGGCTCGAGTGCCGGCCGTCCAACAGGCCGAGGAGGAGGTGTGAAGGAGGCGCCGCATCAGGGCACGTGTTTACCATCGGCGCCTGTCCTTCGAGGAGCTGCCGGACCACCTGTGCCGCCGAAGACATCGGCTAACCAGTGAGACCAGGTGCCACCTGTGCCAGGCGGTGGTGCAGCTGGCACTGCTGGGGTTTGGAGGAGGTCACCCGCTCCCGGTGGCCGTCACGGTGACGGTCGCCCTGAACCTCTCTGTCTCTGGGACTTTCCAGGGGCCGAGCGGGGACCTGTCTGGGATCTCGCAGACATCGGCTCACAGGTACATCCGCGCGGTGACGGATGCCCTATGCACCCGGGCAGCGGACTATATAACCTTCAGTCTGGACCAGGCACACCAGGATGCCCGGGCAGCAGGATTTCCCTCCATCGCTGGCATGCCCCAGGTCCAGGGGGTGATCGATGGTACGCATGTCCCCCTACAAGTACCGGATCATCAGGGGGGCCCTTCATCAATAGGAAGGGCTTCCACTCCCTGAATGTGCAGTTGGTGTGTGACCACCAGCTGTACATCACACACGTCTGCCCCCGATACCCAGGCAGCGGGCACGACGCTTATATCCTGGCGCACTCGTCGGTTCCCGGCTCCTTTGAGGTGCTCCCTCAGGTGAGGGGTTGGCTCTTTGGCGACAAGGGTTAACCGCTGAGGTCATGGTTAATGACACCTGTCCAGAGGCCCCAGACCGACGCGGAGACCCGTTATAACGAGGCCCATGCAGAAACCTGGAGCGTCATTGAGCGGAGCATCGACATCCTCAAGAAGCCATTCCAATGGCTGGACCGCTCTGGTGGGACTCTCCAATATAGCCCCAGGAGGGTCTCTAACATCCTGCTGGCCTGCTGTGTCCTTCATAACATCAGCCAGCAGAGGGCGACATGCTGGAGGAGGAAGGACGCCCGGGCTGACAGGACAGGCCGCCCAACGTGTGCTCCAGGGCCGCCGCACACGGGGCAACCTCATCACCTCTCAATTGGCCAACTAAGGTCACCGGCAGCACCCCGCCCTGTCCGACCTCCCATACCCCCCCCAACTTCCATGTGGTGCCCTTTCCTCATAGCCACTGACACCTTCCCCGTCCCTCCTCCCTTCACTCCACCTTCCCCGTCCCTCCTCCCTTCACTCCACCTTCCCCGTCCCTCCTCCCTTCACTCCACCTTCCCCGTCCCTCCTCCCTTCACTCCACCTTCCCCGTCCCTCCTCCCTTCACTCCACCTTCCCCTGTCCCTCCTCCCTTCACTCCACCTTCCCCGTCCCTCCTCCCTTCACTCCACCTTCCCCGTCCCTCCTCCCTTCACTCCACCTTCCCCGTCCCTCCTCCCTTCACTCCACCTTCCCCGTCCCTCCTCCCTTCACTCCACCTTCCCTGTCCCTCCTCCCTTCACTCCACCTTCCCCGTCCCCTCCACCCTTCACTCCACCTTCCCCGTCCCTCCTCCCTTCACTCCACCTTCCCTGTCCCTCCTCCCTTCACTCCATCCCACTACCCCAGCTCCCCCTCCCTCCCTCCGTGGGTCCTACCAGTATCCCCACAGTGAGAATGTGAGTGTGTCTGTGTGTGTGAGAATCTGAGTGCGTAGGCCCGGTGGTTTTGGGGGGAGGGGCCGCCGATTGGTGGGCCCCGATCGCGGGCCAGACCCCATCGGAGGCAGGCCAGGGACGAAGAGTTCCTTGCGCAGAGTTGGCGCTGGGTTGGCAGTATCAGCGGGTCTTGTCCACGGGACGGAGGATGATGACGACTCGCTGGGAGATGAGCTCTGGATCTCCTCATCGTTTGACACAGTCTGACTCCTGCCTTTAGGATCACATTCCACTGTCCGCCCGGGTCATCCCTGCATGTGTGCCGGCCAATCCATCTCACAGGCCCATATAGCTTGTGGGGAGGGGGTTTGGGGAGATAGTGAGTGGTAACGGCTCACTCACTGGGTAAGCTGACATACACGGCGGCCTCACACTTCTGGCCCCGTTTCCTGCCACCTCTCACTGAGGGTGACCCCAGGTTCAAGTGTCCTGGGGCCCTGCCCCCGCCATACATCCCAGAAGCTCGATCCCTGTCCGGCTACAGCTGTTTCCTGGGATCGGGCAGCCCTCCGACTGCCCGCTCCCTCGGGAGTCCCTGCCTCCACCTGATGTGCTGCAGCCTGTGTGAAGTGAGCAGCAGAAGGTGACCCAGGAGCCTCTTCACTAAAATGCCCCCCGAGGTGATAGTCTCTGCGATGGTGGAGGGTGCAGGTGACAGCAGTGACGAGAAGTCGGTGTCTTCCCCGGACTGGTGCCCCGGGGAGTTCTGGGGATGTGGCTGGGGGTCAGCGACCCCGGACGGCTCAGCCTCGTCTGATGGTGATCCCGCAAGACAAAAGACAAGAGACACGGTGAGATCTTGGGAAGGAGAGGTCTGTGGGAGAGGGGGTCACTCAGTTGCTGTTGGGACATCAGCTTTGCATTGGGCTCTCACTTGGTTACCACATGCCGACCTCTGTTTCTGAGACGGCCCTTTCCTCTGCCTCGCCCGCGAGCTCCATCGCCTTCTGTTCCCCGGGGGTTTGCACTCTCAGGTCTGGGATGCCCCCGCCGGTTTTCTGCCGCTCCCGGTGATTGTGGGTCACCTTGTCCTCGGGAACACATAAAGGACATGGTGAGACGCATGGAGGTGAGTTCTACGGGAGGTCTGTAGCTGGTGGCATGTGTGTGCCAGGCACCAGGCCAAAGTGGACAATACAGGTGTTGGGGTTTGGTGCAGGGTGGGGTGTGAGGGAGATGCAGGCAGGTGGGTTGTGAGGAGTGAGGGACAGGAGTGATGCCAGGGACACAGAGGTGGTGACTCACCCGAGCTGCCCTCAGGAGATCGTTTTTCGGCACTGGGCCCCTGTCCTCCTGGTGAGGTTGGCAGCACTGACCATCTCTGCCACCTCCTCCCAGGCCCTGTTGATGATGGTGTGCTTGGGTCTCCTGCCCACCCTGGGGAAGAGGGTGTCCTGCCTCTGCTCCACCACGTCCAGCATGCGATTGGCCACTGACTCAGAAAGTCTGGGGGCAGGTCTCCGTGGAGCCACCTTCTTGGCTGGAATGGGAGTGTTTGGGGAGCGGAGCGTTTATAAACAGCTCCAGCTTGTCAGGCTCTCCAGCGCTAATTCAGGCCCCAGCGAATCAGACACCAGCGGGAATGGGAATTGCTCTGATTCCCGTGGGAAGAGCACTGGCTCATTTGCATGTCCTGACTCGCTTCCCGAATAGCGCCCCCAAGGGAACGGGAAGAGCCGCAATTCAGTCCCCACGGCAACACTCAGGGCGCGATCCAATGGCCACGCTGTGCCCGAAAAGCAGCTCGCCGCGGCTCAGCGTGGACGATAAAAGCCAGGAGACCCCGCTCTCGGGATCTACCCGACTCACAACGTCCCGTGACATCTAACGTGATCTCTCGAGACGTTGTGATGTGAATCCTGCCCATTGTGGGCGGGGTCACTTTGCAGAAATTGACATATTAAAGCGAGGCAGCTGGTCTCACTTTAATATGCAGATTCCTCAGTTTCCCGAGGTGTGGGATCAATCTCCCTTCCCCTCGGAGACCTCGGGCGGGCGCCGTTCGGTACTGATTCCCACAAACAGGTACCAGGCAGAACGGCATCGTGGGGGTCTCCCAGGGGATCAGAGGCTCCCAGGGGCAAGCCCACTGGGCAGGGTACCTGTCACGATATGCAGACATGTAGATAATGATATACAGACTGAAGGATCTCAATAAGAATATAATGCGGGAACACTACCCCATCCCGAAGCGGGAGGAACTCACCAGTCAGATGGCACACGCACGTTCTTTCACCAAGTTAGATGCGTCACATGGATTTTGGCAAATCCAGCTGGATGAGTCCAGCAGAAGGCTCTGCACCTTCAACACACCGTTTGGCAGACACTGCTATAACCGCATGCCGTTCGGCATTGTCTCGGCATCAGAGATCTTCCATCGCATCATGGAGCAGATGGTGGAGGGTATTGAAGGGGTTCGTGTGTACGTGGACGACATCATCATATGGTCCACGACCCCTGAAGAGTATGTTTCCCGTCTCCAGCAGGTATTCCGCCGTGTCCATGCCAATGGCCTGAAGCTGAACAGGTCCAAATGTTGCTTTGACATGTCGACACTCAAGTTCCGAGGTGACCAGATCTCTCAGCAGGGCGTGCGCCCGGACACAGACAAGGTCAAGGCCATCAAAGCCATGAAGGTCCCTGAAGACAAGAAGGCGGTGTTGCGCTTCCTGGGCATGGTCAATTTTCTGGGCAAGTTCATCCCAAACATGGCCTCACACACCATGGCCCTACGAAACCTGGTGAAAAAGTCCACTGCCTTTGAGTGGAAGGCAGCCCATCAGGCAGAGTGGTTGGAGCTGAAAGCCAAGCTCACCACTGCACCCGTCTTGCCATTTTCTGACCCAGACAGGGAGACGAAGATCTCGACAGATGCGAGCCAGGATGGCATCGGTACGGTGCTGCTTCAACGCGATGACCCTTCATCCTGGGCACCGGTAGCCTGTGCATCGAGGGCCATGACGCCCACCAAAACAAGGTATGTGCAAATAGAGAAGGAATGCCTGGGTCTTCTCACTGGCAATCTCAAGTTTCACGACTATGTCTACGGCCTGCAGTCATTCACTGTCGAGATGGATCATAGGCCTCTGGTCCACATTATCCACAAGGACCCGAACGACATGACGCCTCAGTTGCAGCGCATCCTCCTTAAACTCAGAAGGTACGACTTTGACTTAGTGTACACGCCTGGCAAGGAGCTCATCATTGCCGATACATTGTCCCCCTCCCTCACATTGCCTAGTGAACCGCTGGAAATCATCCGGCAGATTGAATCACAGGTGCAGCTTTGTGCTAGCACCCTCCCGGCGTCTGATGAGAAGGTGGTTCGTATCCGCGAGGAGACAGCCAAAGACCCCCTCTTGGAGCGTGTCATGCACCACCTCGCCAATGGCTGGCAGAAAGGGCAGTGTCCTCAATTTTACAATGTAAAGGATGACCTGACGGTGAGAGATGGTATCCTCCTCAAGCTGGACCAGATTGTCATTCCACTCAGTCTCCAGAGCTTGGTGCTCTGCCAAATCCATGAGGGACACCTGGGTGTCGAGAAGTGCAGATGCAGAGCCGGACAGGCTGTCTACTGGCCCGGTATTAGCCAGGACATCTCGAACATGGTCCTCAACTGTGCGACCTGTCAACACTTCCAGCCAGCACAGAGCAAGGAGACGCTCCAGCAGCATGAAATCTAGACCTCCCTGTGGTCCAAGGTTGGCATCGACCTCTTTTGTACGAATGGTCGTGTCTACATTTTGATTATTGACTATTTCTTGAACTAACCTGAAGTCGTGAAGCTCTCAGACCTCACATCTCGGACCATCATCAAGGCCTGTAAGGAGACGTTTTCCAGGCATGGTATCCCACACTGTCAGGAGTGACAATGGCCCGTGCTCCAGCAGCCACGAGTGGTCTATGTTGCCAAGTCATACCATTTCAAACATGTAACTTCCAGCCCACACTATCCGCAGTCCAATGGGAAGGTTGAAAATGGGGTGCACATTGTGAAACAGCTCATCTGCAAGGCCGCGGATTCTGCTTCTGACATCTACCTTGCGCTGCTTGCGTACAGGGCATGTCGCCGGCTCAACTCCCAATGAACAGGGACCTGCGGACGACACTTCCAGCCATACACTTGCCCAACCTGGCTCACCTCCCGGTGCTGCAGAAGGTGCAGCAGCTCCGAAACCAGCAAAAGCAGGGCTATGATGCTCATGCCACTGATTTGCCCGTGTTATCCCCGGCAGACACTGTCAGGATCAAGATACCGGATGGTGGCTGGTCAGCTCCAGCTGTCGTTATTCGACAGGCAGCGCCCCGCTCGTATGTTGTACGTATGGCTGATGGTTCTGTTGTGAGATGAAACAGACGGGCACTGTGCAAAGTTGCCTGCCCGCAACCGCTTTCTTCTCCATTTCCGTCTGTTGTTTTGCCACCTCCTGATACCTCGAACTACGAGGCCAGCAGTCAGGCTTCTATCCCGCCTGTCAAGGCTCCGTCGTCCCCACCACCACCTCTCCGGTGGTCGACAAGGATCAGACGCAAGCCCCAGAGACGGGACTTATGAACATTTGTTTTGTTTGCTAAATTCTGTTTTCTCACATTAGACAGCTGTCTTCACATGTAAATACGTTCACATATACCACCGCTTGTAAAGATGTTAATATATGCCACCACATAACATAAAAAAAGGGGAGATGTCGCGATATGCAGTATGCAGATAATGATATACAGACAGGCAGCTAATGAACACAGAGAACAGGACATGACCAATGAGCAGGCAGGACACTGAGGGGTGGTATCTCACTGTAAAAGGCACGAGGCACTCACACTCCACCTCTTTCCACTGATGAACATCTACAGAGTGAGTCAGGGTGTATGTACAGTATCACACCTCCAGCACGTGGCTAAGAGCTAGTCTGGTTCAGTCAGACAGAGTAACCACATTTAGGTTGGCAGAGAGTCGAACTCATAGAGAACTGTGCTAACTGTGCGACTGGTTCAATAAATCAGATTGAACTCACTTCAGGGTCTGGGGTATCTTTTGGGGAAAGCTGCATCCAGTTGCAGCCTGTGTTATCCCAGAGTACATAACACATCAGTACCCTGACACTGCTGGTGCCACCCAGGCACCCTACCACTACCAGCCTGGCATTGCCAAGGTGCCCAGGTGGCACGGCCAACCTGATTCTCCACAGACAAACCTCTACCTTAATCCTCTCCCTGGATGTATAAAAGATATTCATCCAGAGTGAGTGCAACGTTTCCTCAAGACAATTGAGAAAATGGGCTTTGCTGACACTTTCAGGAAATGGATTGCAATCCAGGGCTTGTTCCCCAGGTCCACAGTGAAGACCAGCTGACTCCATCCCCCTCACCACTCCTCCTCCCTCAACAGGCAGACAAAGCCTCATTCCCAGGCTTCCTGTCCTAACCTTGGCCATGGACATGAGTCTGGTCCACAAGGTGGAGATGTATCAGGAGGATGAGGATTGTAGAGGAGGAAAGGTTCAGCTGGGAATGGCGGAGTTTCCACTTGCTGAAGTTTGTAAAGTATCGATGGGTTCTGGAGACAGAGCTCCATCTGAGAGTTCCTGTATTGGTGATGTTTAGGGAGCTGACAGTTTCAGCTGGCCAAGCTGAGAATGATTTTTAGAAAGTGGATTAGTTGCATGAATCAGACTTTAATTCCAATCAGGACCATTTTTATCCTCATTTCTTTATAACAAAGCCCTTAAACATTCTCTCTGCCGACGGATTCTCCGTTGCGCCGGCAGCGCTCCCACGCCCGCGGGTTTCCCGGCGGTGTGGGGTGGCCACAATGGGCAATCCCATTGGCAGGTGGCAGAGACGGAGAATCCCGCTGCCGGTGAGGGCCGCCGCCCAGGAAAAGGGAGCTGGTGGGCCGGAGAATCCCGCCCGGTGTCTGTGATATTTATATGGATAATGATTCAAATATAAGATATAAATCAGGACAGAGGGACTTCCGGTGGCGACCATGGAGGAGTAGGTCGCACATTTGACAGCTCCCGCCTGTGACGGACGTTTGGACCTTTTCCCCCTGTTTTTTCTGGATTTTATTGGATAAATCAGTGAAGAGTGAGACAGTGAGGAGAAATCCCCCTCCGGTGTACGGAGAATTGGACCAGAAGTGGCCGTGTGAGAAGACAAAGTCCTATAAGGAAGACGCGAGCAGAGCCGGCAACGCAGGAAAACATGGCGGAGAAGCTGGGCCGCGGGGAGACGGCACAGTGGTCAACGGGGCAGCTGGTGGAGTTTTTTGAAGATTGCTTCACCAAGCTGAAGGAGGACACGCTGGACCCGATTAAAGCTCCGATTGATCAAGTCGTGCAGAATCAAGACCCACGGGACAGCGATCCAGGAGGTGGAGAAAAAGGTGTCCGAGCACGAGGAATACATAACCGTGCTGGAGACCAAGGTGGGGATGATGAACGCCCGCCAGAGAAGAATGCAGGAGAAGCTGGAGGACCTGGAGAACAGGTCCAGGAGGCAGAATCATAGAATTGTCGGCCTCCCTGAAGGCAGTGAGGGGTCGGATGCGAGGGCTTATGGGACATGTTGGAGATGTTGATGGGGGCTGAGGCGTTCCCTCGGCCCCTGGAAGTGGACAGAGCGCACAGAGCCCTCGCGAAGAAGCCCCGAGCGAACGAGCCGCCAAGGGCGATGGTGGTACGCTTTCACCGATTCCTGGACAAGGAACACGTTCTGCGGTGGGCCAAGAAGGAACGGAGCAGCAAGTGGGAGAATTGTGAGCTGCGCGTTTATCAGGACCTGGGCGCGGATTTGGCCAAGAGGCGAGCTGGATTCAATCGGGCAAAAACGGCCGTCTTTAAGAAGGGGGTGAAGTTTGGGATGCTGTACCCAGCCCGTCTGTGGGTCACACACGAGGATCGGGACTTCTACTTTGAAACACCAGACAAAGTATGGACTTTTATTAAAGAAAAGAGGCTGGAGGTAATTAAAAAACACTGAAGCCTTGGAGATTACTGTGGTGGTGATTTGTTGTGCTGGGCTGTATCAGTATCAGTAGTGCTGTGTGTAATAAGGGGCTGTTTGGATGGCTAAAGGTAACTTTGTCTTGCAGGGAGCTGGTTAGGGGGGGGGGGTGTTCGTTGGGGTTGGTTCTGTTTTTTGGGTGTTTTTTTTTCTAAAGTGGCTGTTTCTTCACTGTTTTTTCTGATGTTTGTTTCCTGGCGAATGTGATGCTTTTAATATGTTTGTCCAAGTGGGGGGAGAGGGGAGAGAACAATGGGGAGACAGACTGCTTGGTGCCAGGGGCGGGCGCTATCAAGTCAGCATGGGTCAGCTGACACTCTGAAGCACAGTGGGGGGTGAGCAGGTGTTAAGCTGGAGCTGGACTTGGGGGGTTGGGTTGCTAGTGTTGTTGCGAGGGGGGAGAGGTGGGTGGAGCTGCTTTGCTGACTGGGGAGAAACTGTTACTAAGGGTCAAATGGGAGGTTGGGAAAGGCGAATGCGGGGGGGGGGGGCTCGAGGAAGCGGAGGGCGCGAGCTGGAGGCTAGCCTAAAAAGAGTGATGGCTAGTCGGCAGGGGGAGGGGCGGTAAGCCCCCCCGACCAGGCTGACTACATGGAATGTCAGAGGGATGAATGGGCCGGTCAAGAGAGCTCGCGGTGTTTGAGGGGGCTGAAAGCTGACATGGCAATGCTACAAGAGACACACCTAAAGGTTACAGACTAGATGATTTAGGTTGTGTGGAGACTTAGGCGGAGAGATGGCAGATGGAGTTTAATCCGGACAAATGTGAGGTAATGCATTTTGGAAGGTCTAATGCAGGTAGGGAATATCCAGTGAATGGTAGAACCCTCAAGACTATTGAAAGTCAGAGAGATCTAGGTGTACAGGCCCACAGGTCACTGAAAGAGGCAACACAGGTGGAGAAGGTAGTCAAGAAGGCATACGGCATGTTTGCCTTCATTGGCCGTGGGCATTGAGCATAAAAATTGGCAAGTCATGTTGCAGCTGTATAGAACCTTAGTTAGGCCACACTTGGAGTATCGTGTCAATTCTGGTCGCCGCACTACCAGAAGGATGTGGAGGCTTTAGAGAGGGTGAAGAAGAGATTTACCAGGATGTTGCCTGGTATGGAGGGCATTAGCTATGAGGAGCGGTTGAATAAACTCGGTTTGTTCTCACTGGAACGACAGAGTTTGAGTGGTGACCTGATAGAGGTCTACAAAATCATGAGGGGCATAGACAGAGTGGATAGTCAGAGGCTTTTCCCCAGGGTAGAGGGGTTAATTACTGGGGGACATAGGTTTAATGTGCGAGGGGGCAAGGTTTAGAGGAGATGTATGAGGTACATGTTTTACACAGAGGGTAATGGGTGCCTGGAACTCGCTGCCGGGGGAGGTGGTGGAAGCAGGGACGATAGTGACATTTAAGGGGCATCTTGACAAATACATGAATCGGATGGGAATAGAGGGATACGGACCCAGGAAGTGTAGAAGATTTTAGTTTAGACGGGCAGCATGGTCGGCGCAGGCTTGGAGGGCCGAAGGGCCTGTTCCTGTGCTGTACTTTTCTTTGTTCTTTGTTCAGACAAGATTGAGAAATGGGTGGGTTAGCCAAGCATAGGGGCTGCTTTAGCACAGGGCTAAAGAGTTGGCTTTTAAAGCAGACGAAAGCAGGCCAGCAGCACGGTTCAATTCCCGTACCACCTTCCCCGAACAGGCGCCGGAATGTGGCAACCAGGGGCTATTCACAGTAACTTCTGGGCAGCAGGGTAGCATGGTGGTTAGCATAAATGCTTCACAGCTCCAGGGTCCCAGGTTCGATTCCCGGCTGGGTCACTGTCTGTGCGGAGTCTGCACGTCCTCCCCGTGTCTGCGTGGGTTTCCTCCGGGTGCTCCGGTTTCCTCCCACAGTCCAAAGATGTGCGGGTTAGGTGGATTGGCCATGCTAAATTGCCCGTAGTGTCCTAAAAAGTAGGGTTAAGGGGGGGGTTGTTGGGTTACGGGTATAGGGTGGATACGTGGGTTTGAGTAGGGTGATCATGGCTCGGCACAACATTGAGGGCCGAAGGGCCTGTTCTGTGCTGTACTGTTCTATGTTCTCTGTTCATTTGAAGCTTACTTGTGACAATAAGCGATTTTCATTCATTTCATTTCCACTCAGGGCTGGCAGCGCCGGCCCTAGGGTTGCTGGCGCCCCGGGCAAGCTGAACTTCGGCGCCCTTCGGGGGGGGGGGGGGGGGGGCGGCGGGTCGGAGGCGGGGTGGGCGGGCCCGAGGCGAGGGGGGCGGGCCCGAGGCGCGGGGGCGGGGCCGAGGGGGGGGGGCGGAGGGGGCCGCCCTGGGGGAGGGCGGCCACCGCGCATGCGCATTTGGCACCGGCCCAACTGCGCATGCGCGGGATCCGAGTCTGGCGCCCCCTAGCACATGGCGCCCCGGGCGACTGCCCGAGTTGCCGGTGCCTTGGGCCGGCCCTGAGGGCTGGACTCAAAGACCAGGAGGGTAGCGATCTTGATCAACAAACGATTGGCATTCGAGGCTGGGAGAATCGTGTCAGACAAGGGGGGGTAGGTACATAATGGTGAGTAGGAAGCTGGAGGGGGTGTGGGTGGTACTTGTGAACATATATGCTCCGAATTGGGATGATGTGGAATTGATGAGGTGGGTGTTTTGTAAGATCCAAGACTTAGAGTCACATAACTTGATCATGGGAGGAGACTTTAACACAGTCATTGATCCGGAATTGGAGCGGTCAAAATCCAGGACAGGGAGGAGGCCGGCAAAGGAATTGAAGGGGTTTATGGAGCAGATGGTGGGAGTAGACCCATGGAGGTTTGCACGGCCAAGGGTGAAGGAGTTTTCCTTTTTCTCACATGTCCACAAGGTATGCTCTCGCACCGACTTTTTTGTTCAGGGCAGGGCACTAATACCGGAGGTGGTGGATACTGAGTACTCGGCAATCGCAGTGTCGGATCATGTCCCGCACTGGGTGGATCTTTTAAAAAATAAATTTAGAGTACCCAATTCATTTTTTCCAATTAAGGGCAATTTTGCGTGTTCCATCCACCTACCCTGCACATCTTTGAGTTATGGGGGCGAAACCCACGCAAACACGGGGAGAATGTGCAAACGCTACACAGACAGTGACCTAGAGCTGGGTTCGAACCTGGGACCTCGGCGCCGTGAGACTGCAGTGCTACCACTGCGCCACCGTGCTGCCCTCATTGGGTGGATCTACAGATTAGTGTGGAGAGAGGGCAATGCCCACTGTGGAGACTGGATGTGGGGTTGCTAGCGGATGAAGCGATCTGTGGGCGGGTTAACAAGTCCATCCAGAACTACCTGGACACAAATGATACAGGGGAGGTCTCTGCAGCCACGGTTTGGGAAGCTTTGAAGGCAGTGGTCAGAGGGGAATTAATCTCGATACGGGCCCACAGAGAAAAGGGGGACCAGGCTGAGAAGGACAGGTTAGTGGAGGAGATACTCCAGGTGGACAGGAGATACTCGGAGGCCCCGGACACGGGGCTACTGAGGGAGCGGCGGAGGTTACAGGCGGAGTTTGGGCTGTTGACCACAGGGAAAGCGGTGGAACAGTTGAGGAAGGCAAGGGGGCGATTTATGAGTACGAGGAAAAGGCAAGCAGAATGTCAACACACCAGCTCAGGAAAAGGGAGGTGGCCAGGGAGATAGGTAAAGTAAAGAGTAGAGACGGGAATACTGTCCTGGACCTAGCAGGGGTAAGCGAGGTGTTAAAGGACTTCGAGAGTAAATTATATGAGTCAGGCCCACTGGCTGGGGTGGAGGGGATGAGGTAGTTTTTTGATCAGTTGAGGTTTCCGAGATGAGGATCTGATGGAAGGGCTGGGAGCCCCAATTGAGATTGAGGAATAATCAAGGGGCTGGAGGGCATGCAGTCGGGCAAGGCCCCGGGGCCTGATGGCTACTCGGTGGAATTCTATAAGAGGTTTTCGGAGATATTGAGCCCACTGCTGGTGAGGACATTTAATGAAGCAAGAGAGAAGGGAGTCCTCCCCCCAGCAATGTCGCAGGCCACGATTTCTTTGATCCTGAAACGGGAGGAGGATCCGGAGCAATGCGGGTCATACAGGCCAATTTCTCCACTGAATGTGGATGCCAAACTGCTGGCGAAGATACTGGCCACAAGGATAGAGGACTGTGTCCCGGGGGTGATAGGGGAAGACCAGATGGGATTTGTAAAGAGCAGGCAACTCAAGGCCAATGCTCGAAGGCTTCTAAATGTTATTGTGATGCCGTCTGAAGGAGAGGAGGTGGAGGTGGTGGTAGCGAAGGATGTGGAGAAGGCTTTTGATTGGGTGGAGTGGAATTACCTGTGGGAGGCGCTGGGAAGGTTAGGGTTTGGTGAGGGCTTTATTGACTGAGTGCGGTCGCTCTATCAGACACCAGTAGGGAGTGTGCGTATGAACTGGCTGAGATTGGGTATTTTAAACTACACAGAGGGACGAGGCAAGGGTGCCCCCTCTCCCCATTACTGTTTGCTCTGGCCATAGAGCCATTGGCCATGTCGTTGAGAGCCTCTAGGAACTGGAAAGGGCTGGTTCGGGTCGGGTGGAGCACCGGGTCTCGCTTTACACAGATGACCTGCTCATGTATATTTCAGACCCGTTGGAGGGGATGGGGGAAGTAATGCGAATCCTGGGGGAATTTGGCAATTTTTCAGGGTATAAATTGAACATGGTGAAAAGCGAGATGTTCGTGATCCAGGCAAGAGGACCGGAGAAGAGACTGGGAGAGCTGCTGCTTAGAATGGTAGGGAAGAGCTTTCGATATCTGGGAATCCTGGTGGCCCGGGAATGGGACGCACTGCACAAGTTAAACCTATCCCGGTTGGTAGAACAAACGGAAGGGGACTTTAAGAGATGGGACATGCTCCCGCTATCACTGGCGGGGAGGGTACAGACCGTGAAAATGATGGTGCTCCCCAGATTTCTGTTTGTCTTTCAGTGCCTCCCCATCTTCATCCCAAAGGCCTTTTTCAAGCGGGTGAATAAGGTTATTTTGGGCTTTGTGTGGGCGGGTAAAACCCAGCAAGTGAAGAAAGTGTTGCTGGAACGCAGTCGGGGAGAGAGTGGGTTGGCGCTGCCGAGCTTCTGCAATTACTACTGGGCGGCTAATATAGCCATGATTAGGAAGTGGGTAGTGAGGGAGGGTTCGGCATGGGAGTGGATGGAGGCGGTGTCATGTAAAGACACCAGTTTGGGAGCACTGATAACGGCACCTCTTCCGTTCTGGCCGGCCTGATACTCCACAAGTCCGGTGATGGTGGCGGCTCTGAGAATCTGGGGGCAATGGAGGAGATATAAGAGAGTGGAGGGAGCATCGGTTTGGACCCCGATTTATAATAATCATCGGTTTGTTCCGGGTAGGCTGGATGGTGGGTTCCGGAGATGGCAAAGGGCAGGAATTAGAAGGATGAGGAATCTATTTATAGATGGGAGCTTTCCCAGCTTGAAAGCCTTGGAGGATAAATTTGAATTGCCAGCAGGGAATGGGTTTAGGTATTTGCAGGTGTGAGACTTCCTGAGAAAACAGGTGCCGGCCTTTCCGCTGCTGCCGCCATGGGGGATACAGGATAGAGTAGTTTCCAGTACCTGGGTGGGAGAGGGGAAGGTATCGGATATTTACCAGGAGCTTTCGGAGGCGGAGGAAACTCCGGTGGAGGAGCTTAAGGGCAAGTGGGAGGACGAGCTAGGAGGAGAGATAGAGGCGAGTCTATGGGTGGATGCCCTAAGCAGGGTTAATACCTCCTCATCATGTGCCAGGCTCAGCCTGACACAGTTCAAGGTAGCCCACCGGGCACACATGACAGTGGCTAGGATGAGTACGTTTTTCGGGGTAGAGGATAGGTGTGCGAGGTACGTGGGAAGCCCAGCAAATCATGTCCACATGTTTTGGGCATGCCCGAAGCTTAGAGGGTTTTGGCAGGGTTTCGCTAAGGCAATGTCCACGGTACTAAAAACATGGGTGGTGCCGAGCCCGGAGGTAGCGATCTTTGGAGTGTCGGAAGAGACAGTAGTTCAGGGGGCGAAGAGGCCGACGTCTTGGCCTTTGCCTCCCTGGTAGCCCGGAGATGGATTTTGTTAATGTGGAGGGACTCGAAGCTCCCGAGTATAGAGACCTGGGTTAGTGACATGGCTGGGTCTCTCAGTCTCGAGAAAATAAAGCTCGCCTTTAGAGGGTCAATGGTCAGGTTCACCCGGAGGTGGCAGCCGTTCGTCGACTTTCTCGGGGAAAATTAAAATGTCAGCAGATGCAGAATTCCAAGCGGGAGGCGGGGGAGAGGGCCGGATTGTTGTTTTATGGTTGGGGTGTGTGAAGATTGGGATGGGGGGTAAATGTTTATTATACCATGTTGATGTCATTGTTAATGATATTATTATTAACATTTTAAAATACATTAAATATTTTTTTTTAAATAAATAAATCAGGACAGAGGAACTTATCTGAGTTTTACCAGGGTTAATGACATCCAACATTCCTCGCCATCCTGGGAATGGGAAAGGGCTGATGAATTTTCCGATGGACAGGACACCATCTGCTAGTGACAGCATTTTATCCTCATCGCTAATCCTGTAAATATTAAAGAGTTGATTATAAATTGACCACAAACACTTTGCTGAGTAATTTTACCAACTTGCCCTGAGTTTCAGTAAAGTTCATGTCCTACCTCCTCTTCCCAGATGCTTCCTCCTGAAATAAACAAAACACAAATCTGAGTTGACAGAGACGGACTGTCTATATCCAGAAAGCAGAAATGACCCTCACATTGTTACAAGCTGCTGAGAATTGTCAATTCCCATTGCTGCAGACATGGAATAGAAAGAGGATGTTCCACAAAGGATATTGAAGCACAGGAGAAAGTATCAAAAAGATTGACAGCAACTGAGAGGCTTCAACTAACAGCAAAGATTGATCAACTTTACTGTAGAAAAGAGAAGACCTGATAGAGATCTTTCAAATGATGAAAGGGGTCGGATTTGAGAGATTCAGTGAAGATGTTTCCACTTGTAGAGAATCCAGAAATCGGGATAGAAACATAATATAGTTACAAATAAATCCAATGGGGAGTTCAGGAGAAACTTCTTTCCCGAGAGAGTGATGAGAATGTGGAACTGACTATCACACGGGGTGGAATTTACTCCAGTCTGTCACAGCAGTGAGCATGGTGTCCGGACATAGGGGGCAGGATTCTCCGATCCTGCGGCTATCTCTGCAGGATCCACCTGGTCTTACGACCAGAAAGTCGGCGCCACCCCCGCACTGATCCTCTGCCCGGTGGGGGGGGGGGGGGGCTCACAGCCGCACAGGGTGAAGCCCCCAGCTTTCTCAAGCCCCCCACCCCTCCCCTCCCCCCCCCCCCCCCCCCCCCGACTGTGAAGGGGCAAGATCCAAGGGTCTGGCACTGCAGTCAAGAAGGAGGGTCAAGAACGGTCAACCTGGCTCCCGGGCCTACAATTCACACCAGAAGGAGCAGCCGGGTGGGGAATTGGAATTTATCAGGGATTGGGGCTGAGGTTTTTAAAATAACTTCAGGGTAACAACCAAATCCTGGGGGGATTTGGGTTTGAAATAAGGAAAGTTTGGGCTGAAATGTGGGGTTTTGTCTGTGGATTTTCAGGAGAGGCTTTTTAATAAGTTGTGGTGATTTGTGTGTTTATGTGGAAGCCGAGGTTAAATTGTGGAGGGATTTAAATCAGAAAAACCAATTAAATGTTGTGTAATATTATTTACATTAGTTTAGAGCTCTTTGTATTCCGTGTTGGGAGTGTTTTTCTGAAAAACAAGTTTGTGGTTGAGTCTGTGTATTTAATATTTCTATAAAATAATCTTTATTGTCACAAGTAGGCTGACATTAACACTGCAATGAAGTTACTGAGAAAAGCCGCTCGGCGCCACATTCCGGCGCCTGTTCGGGTACACAGAGGGAGAATTCAGAATGTCCAATTCACCAACAGCACGTCTTTCAGGACTTGTGGGAGGAAACCAGAGCACCCGGAGGAAACCGACGCAGACACGGGGAGAACGTGCAGACTCTGCACAGTTACCCAAGCCGGGAATCGAACCTGGGACCCTGGCGCTGTGAAGCAACAGTACTAACCACTGTGCTAACCACTGTGCCACCCTATGTTTTTTCTAAAATCCTCAAGTCAAGACTATCTGTCAGAGGAAACGGGAGTGTGAACCTCTTACAGTCCCTCAATCAGGCACACAGTGCAACTGAACAAGGGCATTCCCGCTAAATCCTCATTCCCACCATCTCTCCCCCCCACCCCCTCCCAGAATCCCACCAGTAATCCCAACAGGGTTTGATTTTCAGGCTTCCCGTATTGTGAGACCCCTGCTCATTGCTGGGGGAATACCAGTGACAGCAGGATGAGAACATTAATTGCCCTGTTAAGGGGCTGAATTGGTTACAGGAAGGCTGTCCCACAAGACTTACCACACGGACTTAATCTGTGTAGAGATGGAAAGACAACAGAAACTCCACACAGTGTCATTCCCCATTGATGGAACCATCAATTCACCAGACACGTGTTTCCGATATGAATCTAGGCTTTAATCGACTTACTTCAGAGCCAGCCTGTTACCCGTTGATGAACCCTTAGTGAACTCAGGCTGACTCTGGTCAAGGGTATTTATACAGCTGCACTAGGGGGAGGAGTTGTGGGTGGAGCCAAGGGTGGAGCCCAGTACAAGTTCCTGAGTACTCCCAGAGCTACTCCCCCTAGTGGTAGGATAGCGCTACTGCGCTTACAAAGACAGTGTGAATTATCATATATATCTATATATTACATTCACCACACCCATGTCCCCTTCCACTCACCCCACACCCTGACTAAATGTACCCTGGGGGGGAACAGCATTAAATTCCACCCACCCAGGGAAAGCCAGGGATACATTTAAGGAGAAGCTGGATAAACACATGAGGGAGAAAGGAACAGAAGGATATATTGACAGGGAAATGAAGTAGGATGGGAGGAGGCTCGTGTGGATCATGTTGTGACTGTGAACTTTCATTGAACTAAACTGAAATATAATCCCTCACCTTCAGAAATCTCACTCCGTCTTTTTGTTCCAACTGGTTTTCCAACTTTGAGAGTTTCTCCTGAATAGAGTTTAAATTCTCCTGAATTTCACAAAGATTTTCCTCCATTAGTTTTAGAATTTTTTCCTCTTCTTCCCTGAGATCTCGGATTAAACGCTGCTCTTTCTCAGTGAGAATCTGGTGCATTTTAGTGAACTCGGATGTGATGTGGCTCTGCAGACTGACCGACTGTTTCTATAAGAAGAAACATTAAAAATAATATGTTTCTGTCATAAAAACAACAAAATAATGAATTAAATTTGGAAGCTCAGCACAGGGAGACTTTACCCTAATTTGGGAAATCTTCTGTCTCTGCTGCTGCTCCATTTCTAGAACCGTCGATTTCTTCTGTGTGAGAGAATCTAAGGAAGATTTCACCCCATCCTGGGATTGGGAGAGAAAATCAGAAAATAAAAGTGTTAGATCCTGGAAATGAGAACAGATAATCAGTGGATCAAATCTGTTTCCTTTTACCTTGTAGATTTCAACAGCTTCTTTAATTGGGATGAAGCGGTGTTCTCTGTGTTCCCGTGAAACTACACAAATCAGACAGATCAATTTCTTGTCAGTTTCACAAAACAGCTTCAGTTCTTCCTGATGTTCCTCACAGTGAAGTTTACTTTCCTTCTCTTTCCCATTCAGCTTTAATTTTCGAGCTTTCTCAGCCAGATTCGCTAAGGCCCAATTGGCTCTGAAGTTTCTTTCTGGAAACTCCTGTCGACATTCCGGGCAGGAGTTTCTCTCCTTCTTTTCCCAACACTGGGTGATACAGGAGCGGCAGAAGCTGTGTCCACACTCCAGTGAAACCGGATCAGTGAAGAAATCAAGACAAATGGGACAAATTAAATCCTCGGACAAACTCTGATCGTGCTGTCTGGAAGCCATGTTCACACTCAGCACTTCCTGATTCAAACCACTTTCAGTTTCAATGTTCGTGCTCTGCTGCTGAACACATTCAGTTCAGTAATTCCCTCATGACGTTCACGGCAATACTCAAGGAATTATTGTTGTTTGCCGCTCTCGGTCCCATTGCTTTGGGTGTTGGAGATAAAACCCGGAGCAGAATTAAGAATAAACCGGGTTAGAGGGAATAATTGAACCCAGGCGATGAGAGTGAAGGTCTGTTGGTGGTGGGGGTGGGTGGAGAGAGGATGGGAGGAGGTGGGGATTTTGTCCTGTCAGTGAATGGCAGCCTGCTGCTCTCCTTCATTAACTTCTGTCCCAAAGCAGCCCCAGGCATGGATGGTCAAACTGTGTTTTACTTTGTGGGAAACACAAACTGAAACATATTGTCCAGCTCCTCCTGACCTGTCCCTTTACGTAAACCCAGCCCGACTCCAACTCAAGTTAGATGTTTGGTATTTATTTGTTATGAATTTTGACTGAAACTCATATCACTGAAAATGAAGATTTTTTCATAAAAATCAGCTTTGGAGAATTACACGGTTGTCTGAATTTTTTCCAAGAATAATATTTGAATTAAAAACGAGTCTGAAATGTCTCTGCTGCTGGCTGACCCCTCCCCCAGCCCTAAGGGCTTTTCATGTTGATGATGGGGGTGTTGGTTGCGTGTCGCGTCTTTTCGTCCGACGTCATTTCGTCCAACGACACTTCGTCCACGTCTTTTGGTCCAACGTCTTTTTGTCCGCCCGTCTTTTGGTCCAACGTCACTTCGTCCAATTAACCAATTACAAATTAACTCCGTATAAAAGCATTTAATTGATAGAAAGCAGGCACAATACAGCAAGTGAATTTAATTGCTAAAATGCAAGTAATTGATGAAATGCAAGTAAAATGCAAGCTGAAAAATGCAGTTAAAAAGTTAAAAAATCTAAAAATGCATTTAAAAAGATCTAAAAGTTTACTAAGGATGAATTCCCGAAATTACTTAAAATTGATGTAAATTGTGAGCAAAATTCCTCAAGAAATCAATTTTCGCTGTAGGAACATATTCAACGACCAATCTTTTGAGGCGTTCAGTTATTTTCTTGTATCGCGGACATGACGTCGACTGATCTCCCCGAAGAATTTGAGCCTTTTTGCCTATTATTAGCCCTTCCCTGAACTTTGCCATTTCTGGATGGGCGAATTCGGGATTAGGAAAGAGACCGATAATATCTATCATTTAACGAGGCTCGTTAAAGGGGAGAGAACGATAATAACTATCCTTTAACGAGGCTCGTTAAAGGAAAGAGGCTGGTAATAAAGATCCTTTATTGTATATTATGTGCATTTGAGAAGATTTCTATTTACAAAAGTTAAAGTGGAGTGGAGTGCTACTAAGCAAGTTTGGTCATGCTAAATTACTATGCTACTAAAAAAGTCTTTGACAAAAAAAATCATCCGACAAAAACACGTAAAAAGTCACAAAAATTCTTTGACAAAAAAAATCATTCGACAAAAACACTCAAAAAGTCACAAAAATTCTTTGACCAAGAAAATCATCCGACAAAAACACGTAAAAAGTCACAAAAATTCTTTGACGAAAAAAATCACCGGACAAAATGACGTTGGACCAAAAGACGAGCGGACAAAAAGACGTTGGACCAAAAGACGTGGACGAAGTGTCGTTGGACGAAATGACGTCGGACGAAAAGACATAGCACCGTTGGTTGAGTTGATTTGTTGAACAAGCTGCACAGTGAGTATATTGAAGTGGGTGCGGTTTGTACAGAGCCGCTCTCTGCTCTGAGCTGCTGTAATGTGTGTCACAGTGTAGCAGCTGAAAGGCTGCAGCTTTTAACTTTAGACTTGTCCTTTTCCTCGATACTGAACAAGCTGGAGAGCCTCAGCAGCTGTTTCTACACCCAGACCATTGGCCTGTCTCCTTCCGCACTGTCAGCCAATGAAGACTTTACTATTTGACCCATGGCTGGGGTTTCAAATCAGAGTTTTCCTTCTGCAGGGCAGGCTGCCAATCAAAGCTGCCAATGGGGAACGATCTGGTTTTGAGGAGGCAGACACTCACTTTCCCATCTCTGCCCAAACAGGGATCAGCGTGTGAAGCCGGGCACAGGCAGTTTGATTCGGACGGACTATTCCACACACTGACCAGATGGGACTTTTTGTGAATGACGAGAATCTCAACTCTCTTCAGCATCCTGGTCATTCCTGACCCTTTTTCCCAATCCATCAGGAATTAACTCCATGCTGCTCTTTGACACATTGGATGGGATTTTGCTCTCTGTGCACAGAGAGCTGAGGCAGGATTCTCCGCCCCCCCCCGCAGGGTCGGAGAATCGCCCGGGGTCGCCGTCAATCCCGCCCCCGCCGTGGCCCGAATTCTCCGCCACCCGGGAATCGGCAAGGGCAGGAATCGCGCCATGCCAGTCGGCGGGCCCCCTGCGGCGATTCTCCGGCCCGCGATGGGTCGAAGTCCCGCCTCTGACAAGCCTTTCCTGCCGGCAGGAATCAAAGCACGTCTGGTGCCGGCGGGATTGGGGTCGTGGGTGGGCGCCGGGGTGCTGGGGGGGAGCGGGGCGATCTGGCCCCGGGGTGTGCCCCCACGGTGGCCTGGCCCGCGATCGGGGCCCACCGATCAGCGGGCGGGCCTGTGCCGTGGGGGCACTCTTTTACTCCCACCTCCGCCACGTCTCCACCATGGCGGTGGCGGAAGAGACCCCGTCCCCCGTGCATGCGCCGGTATGATGTCAGCAGCTGCAGACGCTCCAGCGCGGACCTCCGCCGCCCCCATCCCCCAGGGATACGGGGAACTCCCTCCCCTGCAAGCACAGGGGCAACCCCGCCCCCCACCAAACCTCACACATAAATACAGAAACATGTAAAAAAGGAGCAGGAGGAGGCCATTCGGCCCTTCGAGCCTGCTCCACCATTCAATATGATTGTGTCTGATCCTCTATCTCAATGCCACATTCCCGCTTTCTCCCCAAACCCCTTGATGCCATTGAAATGTAAACAATTATCTGTCTCTTTCTTGAATATTTGGGTTTATTGTCCCGTGTACTGAGGTGCAATGAAACATATTGCTCTGTGTACAGTCCAGACAGATTGTTATATACATGAAAAACATACGATAGATACACAATGTAAATGCATAGACATTGGGTGAAGCATACGAAGTGTAGTACTACTGAGTCGAGACGATGTGTGGAGAGATCAGTTCAGTCCACAGGTGAGTCATTCAGGAGTCTGGTAACAGCGGGGAAGAAACTGATTTTGAGATGCGTGATCTCAGACTTTAGTTTCTTCCGCCTGATGGAAGAAGAGAGAATAACCTGGGTGGGGGGGGGGGTCTTTGATTATGCTGCCCACTTTCCTGAATTCCCACTCATCGTTGTTTGAGATCTGACCCACTGTGGTCGTGTCATCAGCAAACCTGTGGATGGAGTTGAAGCCAAATTTTGCCCCACAGTCGTGTGTGCTGAGGGAGTATAGTCGGGTGCTAAGTACGCAGCTTTGCGGGCCCCGGTATTGAGGACTACCAAGGAAGAGGATTTGTTGTTTATTCTCACTGATTGTGGTCTATGGGTCAGGAAGTCGAGGATCCAGTTAAAAAGAGAGGAGTCAAGTCCTAAATTTTGGAGCTTAGATATGAGTTTGGCTGGGATTATGGTGTTGAAGGCGGAGCTGTAGTCAATGAATAGGAGTCTGACGTAGGAGTCCTTGATGTCGAGATGCTCCAGGGTAAGTGTTGGGTCAGGAATGTAGAGCCAGGGAATGTTTCAGGGACTTGTGGTAACCTCCTGTGGTCAGGAATTCCACAGATTCACAACCCTTTGAATGAAGAAATATTTCCTAATCTCAGTCCTGAATGGTCTGCCCCGTATCCTGAGACTGTGTCCCCTCGTTCGAGATTCCCCAACCAGGGAAAACATCCTCCCTGAATCCAGTCTGTCCAGACCTGTTAGAATTTTATACGTTTCAATCAGATCTTATAATAATAATTATTATATTAATAATAAGCTTTATTATCACAAGTAGGCTTACATTAACACTGCAATGAAGTTACTGTGAAAAGTCCCTAGTCGCCACATTCCGGCGCCTGTTCAGGTACATGGAGGGCGAATTCAGAATATCCAATTCACCTAACAAGCACGTCTTTCGGGACTTATGTACAATTCCTGGTCAGTTTTGCCCTTGCAGCACACATTTAGTTCAACAAAATGTTTTCCCCAGGGCAGCACGGTGGAACAGTGGTTAGCACTGCTGCCTCACGGTGCCGAGGTCCCAGGTTCGATCCCGGCTCTGGGTCACTGTCCGTGTGGAGTTTGCACATTCTCCCTGTGTCTGCGTGGGTCTCACCCCCACAACCCACCGATGTGCAGGTTAGGCGGATTGGCCACGCTAAATTGCCCCTTAATCGGAAAAAATGAATTGGGTACTCTAAATTTAGTTTTCCCCAATTAAAGGGCAATTTATTGTGACCAATCCACCTGCATTGCTTTGGGTTGTTGGGGGTGACGCCCACACAAACACACAGATCTCCCATCATCCTTCCAAACCCGATTGAACACAGACCCAGTCGAACCAATCTCTCCTCATTGCACTGTCCCCCCAACCCCAGTATCAGCCGAGTGAACCTCCGCTGCACTCCCTCTGTGACAAGTAAATCCTTTCTCAGGCAGGGAGACCAAAACTGCTGACAATACTCCAGGTGTGGTCTCACCAAGGCCCTGTATAACTGCAGCGACACATCCCTACTTCTGAACTCCAATCCTCTCACAATGAAGGCCAACAAACCATTCACCTTCCGAATTGCTTGCTGCAGCTGCCTCTCCACTTTGATTGGCTGCTGTACAAGGACCCAGATCCCTTTGTACATCCACACTTCCCAATACATCACCATTTAAATAATCCTCTTCCTTTCTGTATGTCACACCGCAGTGAATAACTTCACATTTAGCCACGTTGTCCTACATCTGCCATGTGTTTGTCCACTCACTCAACTTGTCTAAATGGCCTTGAAGCCTCCTTGCATCCTCCCCACAATTCACAATTCCACCCAGTTTTGTGTCAGCAACAAACTTGGAAATGTTACATTTGGTTCCCTCATCCAGGTCGTTTATATATATCGTGACGAGCTGGGTCCCAAACACTGACCCCTGTGGTACCTCACTAGTCACTGCCTGCCACTCGGGAAAAGATCCATTTATTCCCACTCTCTGTTTCCTGTCTGTCACCAATTCCCGAACCATGTCACTACATTACCCACAATCCCATGTGCTTTAATTTTGCCAACTGACCTCTTGTAGCCAAATGGCTGCCGGGACATTGAACCTAAAAGTTGGCCAACGGGGAGGATGCTGGGATTTAAAAGCAGACTTGTCCAAAGTCTGCTGAAATCCGCAGTCTGGCAAAAGCAGACAGAGCGCAGCCCCACCGGACTTCAGCAGTCAGGTGCTGACTGGAAGCATCAGAAGGAAGGAGCGCGAATGGGCACAAGACAAACATAATCTCAGCAGAGACAAAGGAGGCATTTGTATCTGAACCCTCTCTCCGGACAGAACGCCACCTGGGCGGAGGAAAAGGACAACCTTCCCCACACATCCAAACTAATTCAGGGCTGCACCCTGATTGGAGGACACGACAGAACTTTCTGGAAAATACCAGAAAGGTCTATATACTGGAGGCTGACCCTGAATCTCTCTCTCATCCATTCCATCGAGCAAGAAACCTCCACCCAAGACTGACAGACACTCTACCCAGAGAGTCAGCTGAGGTAGAGAGAGGGAGAGAGACAGAGAGAGAGAGAGAGAGAGAGAGAGAGAGAAGGAGAGAGAGAGAGACAGAGAGAGAGAGACACAGAGAGAGGCAGAGAGAGAGAGGCACAGAGAGAGAGGAGGTGGGGGGGGAGAGAGAGAACGAGAGAGAGAGAGACAGCGAAAGAGACTTTTACATCCTGCCAACTTTTCCAGAACCTTACAGGTCCATGCACAACACAGGAAGGTCTCAGGCAGATAGAATTATTGTAGTCAATGTTTAATGAATTTACTTTAGTTATTTGAGGAATAAAGTTGTGACAGTTTCATCAGAACCTAACGTGTGTGGTTTCTTGTTGGTTTCAATATGACAGATACCTGGGTAAATGTCTTGAAGCAACATAAATGTGTGACTGCAGGCATTTTGCGAGGGTTTACACTCTTATGAGGGACCTTATCAAAAGCCTTTGGAAAATCCAAATATACCACATCCACTGGTTCTCCCTTATCTATTCTACCGTTCACATCTTCAAAAACTCCAGTGGATTTGTTAAACATGATTTCCCTTCATAAACCCAAGCTGGCTTCCAAATGTTCTGTTATTACATCTTTTATAACCGACTCTAGAATCTTCCCCACTCCTGGTGTCAGGCTAACTGCTCTGTCATTTTCCCTTTTTACTCTCCCTCCCTTTTTAATCAGTGGGGGTATATTTGCCACCCTCCAATCTGTAGGAACTGCTCCCGGGTCTATAGAATTTTGGAAGATGGTCACCAATGTGTCCAACATTTCCAGAGCCACTTCCTTTAATAATCTGGGATGGAGATTATCAGGCCCTGGTGATTTGTCAGCCTTTAACCCCATTCATTTCCCCAGCACCATTATCTTACTGATACTGATTTCCTTCAATTCCACCCTCTCACTGGACCCCTGCTTCCATCACATTTCTGGGAAGTTATTTCTGCCTCTTTGTGACCCCCCCCCCCCCCTCCCCTCCCCCCGGGGTCTATACTTACTCTGTGCCCCTGGCAGGATCCCCTCGACTGCTTCAAGTTTTTAAATACCTGCTGTGACCCTCACCGATGTGATGTCAGCGAGGGGGGAGTTCTTTATCTGGGGGAACAGATGGCGGGGAAGCCCTTTATGTACTTGTACATTTATTTAAATTAATTTAAATCAGGTTCCCGCCCAATCGTCACGTCACCAGCGAGGGGCGGGAAAATCAGAGAACAAAATCTCGCCGCCGGGATTCTCGTTCCCGCGGCCTCGGGAGATTTTCCACGGATGTCGTCATTCTCGCCCGTGGGGAAGACCAGCAGAAAATCCCCCCCATTGTGTTTGTCAATGTAAAGAGCGGCTGGATTTGTTTATTCTCAGTACCAGCTCGAGGTGAAACCAGCACATTCACTATTGTGAAAGATCTTGTGGAACAAGTTCTGTGAGTTGGGGAATTTGAGATGATTGATAATGATAATGGAGCATCATTTTCCGGCCTGGTTCAATCCGTGCCTCACTGTCTCAGTAAATAGTTCTGCATTGTTCGCTCATTTAACTTGGATGTTACACAATGGTTCCTACATGGTTCCCTATTGCTCACACTCTCACAGCTCGTGTCTCCGGGTGTTCCAACCAATCGGGGACTATGTAGACCGAGTGGTCACGTGACAACGTGATGATGCGACTTCACACGAGGTCACGGGGCAGGAGGACGGGAATTATCCCTGGGAACGCGGGAAGAGCACAAGTGTTGAAGTAGCTGCTAAGCGAGTGAATAAAATACTCTTTGTTAAAAGTCCTTGTTGTCAGTGATTCAGGGAACCCAACACATGGACAGTATCCATGGCCAGGATATTTCAGATGTTGGGGTTTCTCACTGACACTACCTGTCCCACAGCCATGTCACACTCGGATGAGGGTTAATTGGCTGGAAACGGGTCTTCTGACCCTCACTCGGGAGGAAATCCCACCCTAAAGAGATATCGACCAATCTGATTGGCCGGTGTTGTGTTATGCTGCTTCATGTAGCATAAGCTGCTTCCTTGATGTATGCTTTGACAAAGGAAACTCCAGACTCTTTGTGGTATGTGGATCACCCTCTGTGTGGAGTCAGAGACTCTTCGTGGTGTGTGGACCACCTTTCGTGCGGCATCAGGCCGCTCTCTGTGGGCTTTGTCTTCTTTGTGGGTATTTGACAGGTTGCTGTCATCCAATGTCTCGATGATCTGCCATGGCATCATGGCATTGGATTCATCTACCATGAGTAGAGTCATGTTAAGCTTTGCAACCGTGTTGCTGATGCTGTGATCAGCATATCCGAATAACTCAGCCATGTCTGAGTAGTATTCTTCGACAAACCAATTACCTTCTTGTGTTTCGGTATTGTCATTGCGCTCTCTGTGTCCAAGGAAGAAACCATCGTCTGAGTAGTCATCTTCAAGGACAAAATCATCTCTTGGGATGGTGCTAACTGCTTGTTGCAGGGTTCTGCGGAGGTTGATTTCAACTACTGGTAGAAGTTCAGGCATTGTTCTGTCTTTCGAGGTGAAAGAATGGTGTTTTGCGGCGTTAAAACTCTTTAATTTTCGGACATTTCCCCTTTAAATGGGCGTGGTCTGGGCCTCTTACATCATGAAGCTCGTGCCGTCATGCTTAGGACTGAATTGCGCATGGGCACGCCGTGTTCCTTTACTGTGCGCTCCTTTCGGAATCTCGATCATCGTGCCTGGGTTCAGTTGCTGGTTGTCACGGATCTTGTTGAGTTGAACTAAATAGATGTAACAGGGACACCTGGTACCATGTTGTGTTATGCTGCTTCGTGTAGCATAAGCTGCTTCCTTGATGTATGCTTTGACAAAGGAAGCTCCAGACTATGAAATGAGTTCAACTTGTTTATTGAACTATTAACACAGTTCTTAAATAAGTTTCACTCTCTGCTAATCTAGCTGTAGTAACTCAGTCTATCTTTGCCAGCCTGCTCGAAGCCACTTGCTGGGTGTGATGCTGTTGATGTACTCTCTGATGTATTCTCTAGATGTCTATCTGTGGAAAAGGCAGAGCCTGTGTGCCCTGTCCCTTTATATGTGTTGAGAAGTGCCCCCTTGTGGTAATGCCACGTCTGGGTGTCCTGATTACCCATTGGTTGTGTCCTGTTGTAATGACCCATTGTCTGCATGTCATGGCATCTCTGGTGCTCCCTCTAGTGGTTACTTAGTTGTAGTGTATTTACATTAACCTCTTGTGTATTTGCAGTGATGCAGATCACCACAGCCGGCAGCTCTCTGCTCACTGAAGCGCCAGCAGCAGCAGTGGACAGAAGTAGTTGATGACCAGGGGTGGGGTGGGGGGGGGGGGAGCTTGTGGAAAGTTCCACCCATGGTCACCATGACTCAGACAGACTTTTAATTCCAGATTTATTAATTCAATTTAAATTACACCAACTGCTATGGTGGGATTTGACCCCATTTTCCCTGAGCATTAGTCTGAGCCTCTGGATTATTCATGGGTGGCACAGTGGTTAGCACTGCTGCCTCACAGTGCCAGGGACCCGGGTTCAATTCCGGCCTCAGGTGACTATGTGCACAGTTTGTACTTTCTCCCCATGTCTGCGTGGGTTTCCACCGGGTGCTCCGGTTTCCTCCCACATTCCAAAGATGTGCAGATTCTGTGGATTGGCCAGGATAAAATGCCCCATTAGTGTCCAAAGGTGTGTGGGTTTGGTGGGGTTACAGGGATAGAGTGGGGGAGTGGGCCAGTGCAGACTTGATGGGCCAAATGGCCTCCTTCTGCACTTTAACAATGATTCCATGATTTCTTTGATAAAGTCTGTCTCCAGTCTGTCTGAGAACCAGGTCCCAGACCCAGAGTCTAAGCCAAAGAACCCAATCTCAAAGAACAAAGAAAAGTACAGCACAAGAACAGGCCCTTCGGCCCTCCAAGCCTGCGCCGACCTTGCTGCCTGCCTAACGTCTGCTGACTGCTCACTGTGTCCTGAAAATAACAGATATCTGATTTAGCAGCTCCAATTAACATAACTACTGTTGCATCCAACTTTTTTCTGAATTTACGCATACTTTACAGCTAGAATTCTCTGCTCTCTCCCCTCAGGGGGGTCTGAGGAGGTGGCGGGAGTGAGGCGGGAATTTACTTGGATGGGATTCCCTCCAGATTCCCACCCATCCCGACCCTGCAGTGATTTTACACTGGGTTGGGCAGAACCTCAGACGGGAAACCTGCCCTTGCCCCAATTAATGGCCACTTAAGGGCAGTTTTACGGCCAACCTCAACTTTTAGACTGGCAGGCAGATGCCAGCCCAGGATGGGGGAGACCCGGAAACAAGGAATTAAGGAATGTCAACTCTCATCGGGGAGTGTGGAGGAGGCAGTGCCTCCATCAGAACCCCAATTCTGATTACGATCATCTCCCCACCTTGAGGCCCGATGACCTCTGGACCTCTCTATCCTCTGGCCCATCCCCCAAGACCCCGAATTCCCCTTTCACGACCACCGAGGCCTCCCCTACCCTCCCCGCACTGGGACCCCTTTCACTGACCTGCGTCTGCCAGAACATGGTGGCAGCTCAGAACAGGTGGGTGTCAATGGCAAAGCCAGCATTTGTTGTCCATCCCTAATATCTACACAGACCAATGGAGCCATTCACTCACACAAACAGTAATGCTCCCTTCACGAGTAGCTGTGTTCTAGCACCACCATGTGGCCAAAGCCAGTAATGCAGGGAAAATAAATCAGTGGAGTTCCGATCTCAGCCAGTGGATGGCAGTGTTGCGCCATGGAAAATAGGATTTTTATGTTAAAAATATTTTTGTTTATTTACCTGAATAAAGATCAAAACACAGAAACCCTGGGGGGAGATATCGTCCCTGAGCTGACCTGCCCTCAATGGGCGTTCCCGAGCTGACCTGACCTCAGTGGGCATTTTCAAGGGGACCTGACCTCAGTGGGCGTTCCCAAGCTGACCTGCCCTCAATGGGCGTTCCCAAGCTGACCTGCCCTCAATGGGCGTTCCCAAGCTGACCTTCCCTCAATGGGCGTTCCCAAGCTGACCTGCCCTCAATGGGCAGTGCCGAGCTGACAGTGTCATAAGGGGGCGGGGCTACACTTCTCCTGTGGTGCGCTGGAGTCTGCACAGACCAGAGCGCTGGATGACCAGGTTGCAGTGGGGGAAAGGAAGGTTGGATGCATCATCAGAGCCCAGGACAGTGTGCAGATTTCTCTTTCAAAATCGCCGGCCCGTGGCTTCCAGCCGCAAGCAGGAAGTTACGGATCAGTGAAAATTCATCTCAGAGGGTTGAACTTTCCCTGCAGTTCATTGTAGTGCCAATTTCAGCCACACGATGGTGATGTTGAGCTGTACAAAGATCAGTAAAGTTTTGCAGCGCAGTATCGCCACCTGCTGCTGGATACCTGAACTTCCCACTTCCTTGTTCCTGTCACACACCGAATCCCGATCGGGAAATTCCACACAGCCGGTCTGCACAATGTTCAAGAAAGCCCAGGTTGGGAGAGTGAAATTTCCCAGTTTGGGATCTTACTGTGTGTCAGGAGCTGAATTCACAAATCTGGGCCTGGATTCCGAGTACAGAGGATAAGAATGTCCTCCTGGTTTAATAACTGGGACATTGGTGGGTAGTTAGAATGTGAGAATGAAAGTGAAATTAGACCAAGCAACACCACCTCCCCCTGGCTGAGAATGGTATTGCAGCAATAAAATTAGATTTTTAAAAACCAGTGCAGCAGCTCCTGGTGAGACTGGAACAACATGTTTCCCTGTTCAATTAACCAGCAGATCAAATTAATAATAAAAACAGAAAGTTCTGGAAAAATGTTCAGCAGGTCCAGTCTGCAGAGAGAGAAACAGAGTTGACGTATCGAGTGGAATATGAATCTTTTTTAGATGATTTCCAGCATTCGCAGTATTTTGTTTTTATTACAACAGATCAAATTGTTATAGTGTATAAATATCGTTTAACTGATGCAACAACATTACTTGTCAGCAAAATAGTAAACTTAAACCCACAAACTGTCTATGGGTTTATTTTTAACCCAGTAATTTCTCAGAATCCTTATGTTATTCAGGCCCTGAAATTTATTTCAATGTTCAATTAGTTCACACAACTTCATTTCAGTCACTAATATCTGATGATATCTCTCCAGTGTTCCTCTGTTTTGTTCTTTATTCAGGTAAATGAATAAAAACATTTTAAGAATAAAAATCTTGTTTTGCATGGAGCAACACTGCCACCCGCTGGCTGAGATCGGGACTCCACAGATTTATTTTCCCTGCATTAGTGACTTTGGTCACCTGGTGGCGCTAGAACACAGCTGAATGCCAGAGGTGAGGTGAGAGTGACTGCCCTTGACATCAAGGCAGGTAAATCATTCACCATATCGCTATCAACCTGCTGGAACTCTCTCACTCAATGCACTTGTTTCACAAACATTCACAGCAATGGGCATTCTAGCATCGCTGAACTGAAAAGTAAGATTGTTTTACATTGGCTAATATAACACGGCAAATGGGAGTAGGGTTAAAGGGAGATGGTTTAGCTCAGTTGACTGGACGGCTGGTTTGTAATGTGGAGCGACGCCAGCAGTGTGGGTTCAACTCCCATATCAGCTATGGTTATTCAGGAAGGTTCAACCTTGCTCCTCGCCTGAAATGTGGTGACCCTCAGGTTAAACCCACCACCAGTGGTCTCGGATCGTGTTTTCCAGGTCCTTAAGGGGGAGGGGGAGCAGCCCCAAGTCGTAGTCCACATTGGCACTAACGACATAGGTAGGAAAGGGGACAAGGATGTCAGGCAGGCCTTTAGGGAGCTAGGATGGAAGCTCAGAGCGAGAACAAACAGAGTTGTTATCTCTGGGTTGTTGCCCGTGCCACGTGATAGTGAGATGAGGAATAGGGAGAGAGAGCAATTAAACACGTGGCTACAGGGATGGTGCAGGCGGGAGGGATTCAGATTTCTGGATAACTGGGGCTCTTTCTGGGGCAGGTGGGACCTCTATAGACAGGATGGTCTACATCTGAACCTGAGGGGCACCAATATCCTGGGGGGGGGGGAGATTTGTTAGTGCTCTTTGGGGGGGGTTTAAACTAATTCAGCAGGGGCATGGGAACCTGGATTGTAGTTTTGGGGTACGGGAGATTGAGAGTATAGAGGTCAGGAGCACAGATTTGACTTCGCAGGAGGGTGCCAGTGTTCAGGTAGGTGGTTTGAAGTGTGTCTACTTCAATGCCAGGAGTATACGAAATAAGGTAGGGGAACTGGCAGCATGGGTTGGTACCTGGGACTTCGATGTTGTGGCCATTTCAGAGACATGGATAGAGCAGGGACAGGAATGGTTGTTGCAGGTTCCGGGGTTTAGGTGTTTTAGTAAGCTCAGAGAAGGGGGCAAAAGAGGGGGAGGTGTGGCGCTGCTAGTCAAGGACAGTATTACGGTGGCGGAAAGGATGCTAGATGGGGACTCTTCTTCCGAGGTAGTATGGGCTGAGGTTAGAAACAGGAAAGGAGAGGTCACCCTGCTGGGAGTTTTCTATAGGCCACCTAATAGTTCTAGGGATGTAGAGGAAAGGATGGCGAAGATGATTCTGGAAAAGAGCGAAAGTAACAGGGTAGTTGTTATGGGAGACTTTAACTTTCCAAATATTGACTGGAAAAGATATAGTTCAAGTACATTAGATGGGTCGTTCTTTGTACAATGTGTGCAGGGGGGTTTCCTGACACAATATGTTGACAGGCGAACAAGAGGCGAGGCCACATTGGATTTGGTTTTGGGTAATGAACCAGGCCAGGTGTTAGATCTGGAGGTAGGTGAGCACTTTGGAAACAGTGACCACAATTCGGTGACCTTTACGTTAGTGATGGAAAGGGATAAGTATACCCCGCAGGGCAAGAGTTATAGCTGGGGGGAGGGCAATTATGATGCCATTAGACATGACTTAGGATGTGTAGGTTGGAGAAGTAGGCTGCAAGGGTTGGGCACACTGGATATGTGGAGCTTGTTCAAGGAACAGCTATTGCATGTTCTTGATAAGTACGTACCAGTCAGGCAGGGAGGAAGGGGTCGAGCGAGGGAACCGTGGTTTACCAAAGAAGTGGAATCTCTTGTTAAGAGGAAGAAGGAGGCCGATGTGAAGATGAGGCGTGAAGTTTCAGTTGGGGCGCTTGATAGTTACAAGGAAGCGAGGAAGGATCTAAAGAGAGAGCTGAGACGAGCAAGGAGGGGACATGAGAAGTCTTTGGCAGGTAGGATCAAGGAAAACCCAAAAGCTTTCTATAGGTATGTCAGGAATAAAAGAATGACTAGGGTAAGAGTAGGGCCAGTCAAGGACAGTGGTGGGAAGTTGTGTGTGGAGGCTGAGGAGATAAGCGAGATACTAAATGAATACTTTTCGTCAGTATTCACTCAAGAAAAAGATAATATTGTGGAGGAGAATGCTGAGACCCAGGCTATTAGAATAGATGGCATTGAGGTGCGTAGGGAAGAAGTGTTGGCAATTCTGGACAAGGTGAAAATAGATAAGTCCCCGGGGCCTGATGGGATTTATCCTAGGATTCTCTGGGAAGCCAGGGAAGAGATTGCTGAGCCTTTGGCTTTGATTTTTAGGTCATCATTGGCTACAGGAATAGTGCCAGAGGACTGGAGGATAGCAAATGTGGTCCCTTTGTTTAAGAAGGGGAGTAGAGATAACCCCGGTAACTATAGGCCGGTGAGCCTAACGTCTGTGGTGGGTAAAGTCTTGGAGAGGATTATAAAAGATACGATTTATAATCATCTAGATAGGAATAATATGATTAGGGATAGTCAGCATGGTTTTGTGAAGGGTAGGTCATGCCTCACAAACCGTATCGAGTTCTTTGAGAAGGTGACTGAACAGGTAGACGAGGGTAGAGCAGTTGATGTGGTGTATATGGATTTCAGTAAAGCGTTTGATAAGGTTCCCCACGGTCGGCTATTGCAGAAAATACGGAGGCTGGGGATTGAGGGTGATTTAGAGATGTGGATCAGAAATTGGCTAGTTGAAAGAAGACAGAGAGTGGTAGTTGATGGGAAATGTTCAGAATGGAGTTCAGTTACGAGTGGCGTACCACAAGGATCTGTTCTGGGGCCGTTGCTGTTTGTCATTTTTATAAATGACCTAGAGGAGGGCGCAGATGGATGGGTGAGTAAATTTGCAGACGACACTAAAGTCGGTGGAGTTGTAGACAGTGCGGAAGGATGTTGCAGGTTACAGAGGGACATAGATAAGCTGCAGAGCTGGGCTGAGAGGTGGCAAATGGAGTTTAATGTGGAGAAGTGTGAGGTGATTCACTTTGGAAAGAATAACAGGAATGCGGAATATTTGGCTAATGGTAAAATTCTTGGTAGTGTGGATGAGCAGAGGGATCTCGGTGTCCATGTACATAGATCCCTGAAAGTTGCCACCCAGGTTGATAGGGTTGTGAAGAAGGCCTATGGTGTGTTGGCCTTTATTGGTAGAGGGATTGAGTTCCGGAGCCATGAGGTCATGTTGCAGTTGTACAAAACTCTAGTACGGCCACATTTGGAGTATTGCGTACAGTTCTGGTCGCCTCATTATAGGAAGGATGTGGAAGCTTTGGAACGGGTGCAGAGGAGATTTACCAGGATGTTGCCTGGTATGGAGGGAAAATCTTATGAGGAAAGGCTGATGGACTTGAGGTTGTTTTCATTAGAGAGAAGAAGGTTAAGAGGTGACTTAATAGAGGCATACAAAATGATCAGAGGGTTAGATAGGGTGGACAGCGAGAGCCTTCTCCCGCGGATGGAGGTGGCTAGCACGAGGGGACATAGCCTTAAATTGAGGGGTAATAGATATAGGACAGAGGTCAGAGGTGGGTTTTTTACGCAAAGAGTGGTGAGGCCGTGGAATGCCCTACCTGCAACAGTAGTGAACTCGCCAACATTGAGGGCATTTAAAAGTTTATTGGATAAGCATATGGATGATGAGGGCATAGTGTAGGTTAGATGGCCTTTAGTTTTTGACTTCCCATGTCGGTGCAACATCGTGGGCCGAAGGGCCTGTACTGCGCTGTATCGTTCTATGTTCTATGTTCTATGTTCAGTCAGCTCTCTCTCAAAAAGGGGAAAGCAGCCTCTGGGACTGCAGCAACTTGTGTTTCTATTCAGTGTCTGAGAACCCTGAGGGGTGGGGAAGCTGACAACTTAACTTCAGTTTCAAATAAAAAAGTTAACCTTCTTCAAAGCTGCCTTTTACTCTGCTTAAAACAAAGATTTAGTGCCTTTTAACAGTGATATTAAATAAACTAAATTCACACCACACACATCATTTAAAAGAAAATCCTCCATTTGTTTCATGATTTCAAAGGTCAATCAGCATCTATAAAATTTCACAGCCATATTGATTGAGAGATAAATATTGACCAGGACACGGGGAGGAACTCCCCCCAACTCAAAATGATTCAGTGGGATCCTATATATCCACCTGAGTAAGCAGGCAGAGTCTTAATCGCCCAACATTCAACATCGTAGCTAATGGGGCGGTTTAGCTTAGTGGGCTAGACAGCTGGTTTGTTAATGCAGAACAAGGCCAGCAGCACGGGTTCAATTCCTGTATCAGTCTTCCTGAACAGGTGCCGGAATGTGGCGACTAGGGGCTTTTCACAGTAACTTCATACTTGTGACAGTAAAAGATTATTATTCAGATATTATAAGAACATAAGAACGATCACTTTTCCAGGAGACTCATCCGGAGTGAGACTCATACAGAGTGGGAGATTGAAACTTGGTAATTTGGTGCAGTGAGGTAATTCGGTGCAGAGTGTGAGGAGGTGCTTTTTAACCCTGGTAAGTGACTGGTAAGTAGTCTCTCTTTTTCTTTTCATTGTCTAATTTATTTATTTTTATTTTGAAATTCTAGTTGTTTAAGTTTACCAAGGGTTTAAGACATGGCAGGAGATCCCAGACCCGTGTCATGCTCCTCGTGTGCGATGTGGGAGCTCAGGGACACGTCCACTGTCCCTGGCTCCTTCACGTGCAAGAAGTGTGTTCAGTTGCAGCTCTTGTTAGACCGCTTGACGGCTCTGGAGCTGCGGATGGACTCACTTTGGAGCATCCGCGATGCTGAGGAGGTCGTGGATAGCACGTTTAGCGAGTTGGTCACACCGCAGGTGAAGGTTACTGAGGGAGATAGAAAATGGGTGACCAAAAGAAAGAGCAAGAGTAGGAAGGCAGTGCAGGTGTCCCCTGCGGTCATCTCCCTGCAAAACAGATATACCGCTTTGGATACTGTTGAGGAAGATGGCTCACCAGGGGAAGGCAGCAGCAGCCAGGTTCATGGCACCGTGGCTGGCTCTGCTGCACAGCAGGGCAGGAAGAAAAATGGCAGGGCTATAGTGATAGGGGACTCGATCGTAAGGGGAATAGACAGGCGGTTCTGTGGACGCAATCGAGACTCCAGGATGGTATGTTGCCTCCCTGGTGCAAGGGTCAAGGATGTCTCGGAGCGGCTGCAGGACATTCTGGGGGGGAGGGTGAACAGCCAGCTGTCGTGGTGCACATAGGCACCAACGATATAGGTAAAAAACGGGATGAGGTCCTACAAGCGGAATTCAGGGAGTTAGGAGTTAAACTAAAAAGTAGGACCTCAAAGGTAGTAATCTCAGGATTGCTACCAGTGCCACGAGCTAGTCAGAGTAGGAATGTCAGGATAGATAGGATGAATGCGTGGCTCGAGAGATGGTGCAAGAGGGAGGGATTCAAATTCCTGGGGCATTGGGACCGGTTCTGGGGGAGGTGGGACCAGTACAAACCGGACGGTCTGCACTTGGGCAGGACTGGAACCGATGTCCTAGGGGGGGTGTTTTCTAGAGCTGTTGGGGAGGGTTTAAACTAATGTGGCAGGGGGATGGGAACCAATGCTGGAAGTTGGAAGGTAGTAAAACAGGGACAGAAACAAAAGGAAGTAAGGGGAAAAGTGCAAGGCAGAGAAGACATAGTCAGAAATCCATAAGGGCGACAGTACAAGGTACAGTGACTGAGGGGAGCACAGTGAATAGGCCCAGTAATAACAAAAGGAATAAAACTGGAGATGTTAAGATTCAAAACAGAGGTAAAAAAACCAACATAAGTGTACTTTACCTGAATGCTCGTAGTATTCGGAATAAAGTAAGTGAGTTGGTGGCACAAATCATCGTAAATGACTATGATTTAGTGGCCATTACTGAAACATAGTTAAAGGATGGTCACGACTGGGAGTTAAATATCCGAGGGTATCAAACTATTCGGAAGGACAG
Source organism: Scyliorhinus canicula (assembly GCF_902713615.1). Taxonomy (NCBI): domain Eukaryota; kingdom Metazoa; phylum Chordata; class Chondrichthyes; order Carcharhiniformes; family Scyliorhinidae; genus Scyliorhinus; species Scyliorhinus canicula. Next base: position 4,091,032 of record NC_052158.1, read on the forward strand.
AGTGGATGGTAAGGGAGGTGGTGTTGCTCTGTTATTTAAGGATGACATCCGGGCAATAGTAAGGGATGACATCGGTGCTATGGAGGATAAGGTTGAATCCATTTGGGTGGAAATCAGGAATAGTAAGGCGAAAAAGTCACTGATAGGAGTAGTCTATCGGCCACCAAATAGTAACGAGATGGTGGGGCAGGCAATAAACAAAGAAATAACTGATGCATGTAGAAATGGTACAGCAGTTATCATGGGGGATTTTAATCTACATGTCGATTGGTTTAACCAGGTCGGTCAAGGCAACCGTGAGGAGGAGTTTATAGAATGTATCCGCGATAGTTTCCTAGAACAGTATGTAATGGAACCTACGAGGGAACAAGCGGTCCTAGATCTTGTCCTGTGTAATGAGACAGGATTGATTCATGATCTCATAGTTAGGGATCCTCTCGGAAGGAGCGATCACAATATGGTGGAATTTAAAATACAGATGGAGGGTGAGAAAGTAAAATCAAATACTAGTGTTTTGTGTTTAAACAAAGGAGATTACAAGGGGATGAGAGAAGAACTAGCTAAGGTAGACTGGGAGCTAAGACTTTATGGTGGAACAGTTGAGGAACAGTGGAGAACCTTCCAAGCGATTTTTCACAGTGCTCAGCAAAGGTTTATACCAACAAAAAGGAAGGACGGAAGAAAGAGGGAAAATCGACCGTGGATATCTAAGGAAATAAGGGAGAGTATCAAATTGAAGGAAAAAGCATATAAAGTGGCAAAGATTGCTGGGAGATTAGAGGACTGGGAAATCTTTAGGGGGCAACAGAAAGCTACTAAAAAAGCTATAAAGAAGAGTAAGATAGAGTATGAGAGTAAACTTGCTCAGAATATAAAAACAGACAGTAAAAGTTTTTACAAATATATAAGACAAAAAAGAGTGGCTAAGGTAAATATTGGTCCTTTAGAGGATGAGAAGGGAGTTTTAATAATGGGAAATGAGGAAATGGCTGAGGAACTGAACAGGTTTTTTGGGTCGGTCTTCACAGTGGAAGACACAAATAACATGCCAGCGACTGATAGAAATGAGGCTATGACAGGTGAGGACCTTGAGAGGATTGTTATCACTAAGGAGGGAGTGATGGGCAAGCTAATGGGGCTAAAGGTAGACAAGTCTCCTGGCCCTGATGGAATGCATCCCAGAGTGCTAAAAGAGATGGCTAGGGAAATTGCAGATGCACTAGTGATAATTTACCGAAATTCACTAGACTCTGGGGTGGTCCCGGTGGATTGGAAATTAGCAAACGTGACACCACTGTTTAAAAAAGGAGGTAGGCAGAAAGCAGGAAATTATAGGCCAGTGAGTTTAACTTCGGTAATAGGGAAGATGCTGGAATCTATCATCAAGGAAGAAATTGCGAGGCATCTGGATAGAAATTGTCCCATTGGGCAGACGCAGCATGGGTTCGTAAAAGGCAGGTCATGCCTAACTAATTTAGTGGAATTTTTTGAGGACATTACCAGTGCAGTAGATAACGGGGAGCCGATGGATGTGGTATATCTGGATTTCCAGAAAGCCTTTGACAAGGTGCCACACAAAAGGTTGCTGCATAAGATAAAGATGCATGGCATTAAGGGTAAAGTAGTAGCATGGATAGAGGATTGGTTAATTAATAGAAAGCAAAGAGTTGGGATAAATGGGTGTTTCTCTGGTTGGCAATCAGTAGCTAGTGGTGTCCCTCAGGGATCCGTGTTGGGCCCACAATTGTTCACAATTTACATTGATGATTTGGAGTTGGGGACCAAGGGCAATGTGTCCAAGTTTGCAGATGACACTAAGATGAGTGGTAAAGCGAAAAGTGCAGAGGATACTGGAAGTCTGCAGAGGGATTTGGATAGGTTAAGTGAATGGGCTCGGGTCTGGCAGATGGAATACAATGTTGACAAATGTGAGGTTATCCATTTTGGTAGGAATAACAGCAAAAGGGATTATTATTTAAACGATAAAATATTAAAGCATGCCGCTGTTCAGAGAGACTTGGGTGTGCTAGTGCATGAGTCACAGAAGGTTGGTTTACAAGTGCAACAGGTGATTAAGAAGGCAAATGGAATTTTGTCCTTCATTGCTAGAGGGATGGAGTTTAAGACTAGGAGGTTATGTTGCAATTGTATAAGGTGTTAGTGCGGCCACACCTGGAGTATTGTGTTCAGTTTTGGTCTCCTTACTTGAGAAAGGACGTACTGGCGCTGGAGGGTGTGCAGAGGAGATTCACTAGGTTAATCCCAGAGCTGAAGGGGTTGGATTATGAGGAGAGGTTGAGTAGACTGGGACTGTACTCGTTGGAATTTAGAAGGATGAGGGGGGATCTTATAGAAACATTTAAAATTATGAAGGGAATAGATAGGATAGATGCGGGCAGGTTGTTTCCACTGGCGGGTGACAGCAGAACTAGGGGGCATAGCCTCAAAATAAGGGGAAGTAGATTTAGGACTGAGTTTAGGAGGAACTTCTTCACCCAAAGGGTTGTGAATCTATGGAATTCCTTGCCCAGTGAAGCAGTTGAGGCTCCTTCATTACATGTTTTTAAGGTAAAGATAGATAGTTTTTTGAAGAATAAAGGGATTAAGGGTTATGGTGTTCGGGCCGGAAAGTGGAGCTGAGTCCACAAAAGATCAGCCATGATCTAATTGAATGGCGGAGCAGGCTCGAGGGGCCAGATGGCCTACTCCTGCTCCTAGTTCTTATGTTCTTATGTTCTTATAACTTGGAAATATAGTTTGACCTGAATGGCACCCACCGAAGCCTGCATCGGAGTCAGGGAGTGAGAATCCCTGTTCACCATTTAGAATGTCGGCCCTTTTTGGTATAGGGGGACTTCTAAGAATAGGGGTAAGTTTTCAACAACATCCCTCAGTATCTCCACCACCCCAATGGCCCTGTGTAACCCTGGCAAGGTCGGGAACGTCATTCCAATAAATCAGCACCTCACATTATATCGGGAAAAGATGGCTTTTCATTGATCATAGCTCATTCACTGCACTTAAACCTTCATAATCCTTATTCCCTGATAAGAACAGATTGTGAAATCAGTCATGCGGCACTAATCCTACACTGATAACCTTCAGGTTTATGTCAACAAGGAAATAGCAAGCACTGAAATGAAATGAAAATCGCTTATTGTCACAAGTCGGCTTCAAATGAACTGTGAAAAGCCCCTAGTCACCACATTCCGGCGCCTGTTTGGGGAGGCCGGTACGGGAAATGAACCGTGCTGCTGACCTGCCTTGTTCTGCTTTCAAAGCCAGTGATTTAGCCCAGTGAGCCAAACGAGCCTCTGATTTATTTTAAAGCAATTTAAATGCTTTCAATGCTATCACAACTCCCTCAGAAACAAGATTGTTAATAAATCGGTATGAGGGGAGAGCTGGGTAAATAGAGTGAAGGGTTAATAAATCGGTATGAGGGGGAGAGCTGGGTAATAGAGTGAAGGGTTAATAAATCGGTATGAGGGGAGAGCTGGGTAAATAGAGTGAAGGGTTAATAAATCGGTATGAGGGGAGAGCTGGGTAAATAGAGTGAAGGGTTAATAAATCGGTATGAGGGGGAGAGCTGGGTAAATAGAGTGAAGGGTTAATAAATCGGTATGAGGGGAGAGCTGGGTAAATAGAGTGAAGGGTTAATAAATCGGTATGAGGGGAGAGCTGGGTAATAGAGTGAAGGGGTAATAAATCGGTATGAGGGGCGAGCTGGGTAAATAGAGTGAAGGGTAATAAATCGGTATGAGGGAGAGCTGGGTAAATAGAGTGAAGGGTTAATAAATCGGTATGAGGGGAGAGCTGGGTAAATAGAGTGAAGGGTTAATAAATCGGTATGAGGGGAGAGCTGGGTAAATAGAGTGAAGGGTTAATAAATCGGTATGAGGGGAGAGCTGGGTAAGTAGAGTGAAGGGTTAATAAATCGGTATGAGGGGAGAGCTGGGTAAATAGAGTGAAGGGTGGAAATAAACTGCGTGCAACATTTAAATAAAAAATTCAGAATGTTCAGCAGATTTACATTCTGTTGGAAAACAAAATAAAAATCAGCAGGAAGAGCCCACGGGTAGCTCACTGAGGCAGTTACTGATAGAATCACACTGAAAGATGGAAAGTAGGAGCAGGAGGCCATTCGGCCCTTCGAGCCTGGTCCGTCATTCATTATGATTAAAGCTGATCATCCAACTCAATAATCCCGCATTCCCCCCATAGCCTTTAATCCCCTTCGCCCCGAGTGCTATATCGAACTGCTTCTTGGACGCATACATGGCGGCATGTTCCGTTCCTGAGACTAGGTGTCAACGCTGACGCAGAATTTGTGGGTTTTCACGACAACAAAACTGGCGCCGAACCCGGACCGATTCAGTGACCGTTGCAGGGTCTCGCACCAGCGTCACGTGGAACACAATCGATTCCAATGAGAAACGGTGCGGGATTCGGCGGGTCCGTGATTGACACTCGGGAGGCTGACAAGCTGCAGCCGCACAAACACATTCCACCCATACAGCTGATGGGTGGGCTGGGGCCAAAGGGCACCTGGGGAGGTGGCCTGGGGGGGGGGGGGGGGGGGGACCTATACAACCCATGGCCCTAAGTTCACAGTGGGCTGTTAGCGGCGGGCGCAGCTCCATGGCTGCCTTGCCGGCCGGGGCAATGGCGTTCCCTGCTTGTTCCACCGCCACTCCTCAGCCCACTTCCTGGCCCCTCCCCACATCCGCCCTCCCCCCCCCCCCCCCCCCCCCCCGGCAGAAGCCCCCTCGCCCAGCGGCACAACTGTCAGCACACTATGGCCATGTTGGACCCTTTCCGTACCCCCACTCCCTCCCTCAACAGCCCCAACGCCACTTTCACGATTTTCAAAAGCACAAGTCAACCGCGCCGTTGGGAACTCGGCCCATCGAAGGCAGAGGGGTTAGCAGTGGAGGCCCCGGAGAATATCGGGTCTGGCCCGCTAATGACATGTAAACAGTGCCCACTGTACATACGTTCTGGACCGCATTGATGCCGTTGTCGAGGAGACGGAGAATTGCGATTTGGCGTCGGAACCTATTCTCCGCCCAATCGCCTTTCCCGATTTCAGTGTCAGCTGACGGAGAATCCCGCTCACAATATTTTAGCCTAAACTGCTTCCTGGTGTAGCGAATTCCACAGGCTTTCCACTCTCTGGGTGGCAACATTTCTGCTCTCAGCCTAAGTGGGTTTACCCCGTATCATCAGACTGTGACCCCCTGGTTCTGGACACCCCCACCATCGGCAACATCCTTCCTCCATCTACCCTTTCCAGTCCTGTTAGAATTTTAGACGTCTCTATGAGATCCCCCCTCATTCTTCTGAACTCCAGCGAGAACAATCCCAACCTAGTCAATCTCTCCTCATGTGACAGTCCCTCCATCCCAGGAATCAGTCTGGTAAACCTTCGCTGCTCTCCCTCGAGAGCAAGAACATCCTTCCTCAGAGAAGGAGACCAAAACTGCCCACAATACTCCAGGTGTGGCCTCACCAAGGCCCTGTACAATTGCAGGAACACATCCCTGCTTCTATACTCGAAACCTCTCGCAATGAAGGCCAACATACCATTCGCCTTCTTTACCGCCTGCTGTACCTGCATGCTTACCTTCAGCAACTGGCGTACGCAGGTATCGCTGCATGTTCCTCTCAATCTATAGTCATTCAGGTAATAATCTGCCTTCCTGTTTTTTGTACCAAAGTGGATAAACCTCACATTTATCCACATTAAACTGCATCTGCCATGTATTTGCCCACTCAGCCTGTCCAAATCCCACTGAAGCATCTCTGCATCCTCCTCACAGCTCACCCTCCCACCCAACTTTGTGTCATCGGCAAACGTGGAGATATTACATTTTGGTACCTCATCTAAATCATGAATATATATTGTGACTAGCTGGGGTCCCAGCACCGATCCCTGCTGTATCCCACTAGTCACTGCCAGCCACTTGGAAAAAGACCCGTTAATTCTGACTCTTTGTTTCCCGTCTGCCAACCAGCCTTCCATCCATCTCAATAGACTACCCCTAATCCCACGGTTTATTTTTACACGTTAGTCTCTTACGTGGGACCTTGACGAAAGCCTCTGAAAGTCCAAATAAACCACATTGACTGGCTCCCCCTTGTCAACTCTGCTAGTTACATCCTCAAAGAATTCCAGTAGATTTGTCAGCATGGTTTTCCTTTCATAAATCCCTGCTGACTCCGTCCGATTCTACCAGTTTTCTAAGTGCTCTGCTATAGAATCTTTGATAATGGACTCTAGCATTTTCCCCACTACCGACGTCAGACGAACTGGTCTATAATTCCCTGCTTTCTCTCTACCTCCCTTTATGAATATCGGAGTGACGTGAGCTGCCCTCCAATCTGCAGGGACAGTTCCAGAGTCTATAGAATCCCGGAAGATGACCACCAATGCATCCACTATTTCCAGAGCCACCTCCTTAAGCACTCTGGGATACAGATTCTCAGGCCCTGGGGATTTATCCGCCTTCAATCCCATCAATTTTCCCAACACTATTTCCCGACTGTGACTAATTTCCTTCAGTTCCTCCCTCTCACTAAGCCTTGCATCCCCCAACAATTCTGGATTGTTATTTATATCCTCCTTTGTGAAGAAAGAATGTATTTAGTTGCTCAGCCATTTCTTTGTCCCCTGTTATAAATTCCCCTGTTTCTGACTATAAGGGATCTACATTTGTCTTCTTCAAATCATTTTCTCTTCACATACCTGTTGAAACTTTTACAGTCAGTTTGTTTGCTCCCGCAAGCTTACTCTCGTACGGGACGTCCGGACGCTACGGAGTGAGTGGTCGCACATTTGGTGGCTCCCGCTCGTGGAGGTTTTGTCGGACCTTTTCCCCGGTTAACAGGTGGTTGTGAGGCGGAATATCGCTGCAGGAGAGTGAGGGGAAGAGATTGACCCTTCCGGTGTATGGAGCTGAGGGCCATAATCGGTCGAAAGGGCGGGAATCAGTCAGTTAGAGCTGGTGTGGCGCCTGCGACTCATGTGAAGGTGGTGGAGGGGCAGGGAGCGGCCCCTCAGCGGTTGACGGAGCAGCTGGTGAGCTTCTTGAACGAGAGGCTCACCCACCAATGGAAGGAGAGTCTGGAGGACTTGGCCCGGGCGGTGGATTCGATCAAGGCGGCGGTCGACCGCGTGGAAACAAAGCTGGCGGCCCAGGGTCAGGCGATCCAGAAGATGGAGGAGATGGCAGGGGAGCCCGAGGAGCAGTTTGCCTCGATGGCAGCGGAGATGGGGCTGAAGTGCGATCAGCAGAGGATTCAGGAGAAGGTCGAGGACCTAGAGAATCGGTCATAAGGATCGTGGGTCTGCCGGAGGGGAGTGAAGGAGGCCGAGGGCAAAATAATTTTTGTTTTACTCCCATGTGCACAAGGTGTCCTCCTGAATAGACTTTTTTGTGGTCGATAAGATGTTGTTGGTAGGGGTGGTGGCTGCTGAGTATTTGGCAATAGTGGTGTCGGACCGTGCCCCGCACTGGGTTGGGGGGGGCAGCGCCCGCAATGGAGGCTGGATGTGGGACTGTTAGCGGTAGGAAGAGGTGTGTGAGTGGGTGGGGGGCGGGGGTGGGGGGGGGGGAGCGCCCACAATGGAGGCTGGATGTGGGACTGTTAGCAGTAGGAAGAGGTGTGTGAGTGGGTGGGGGGTGGGGGCAGCCCCCGCAATGGAGGCTGGATGTGGGACTGTTAGCGGTAGGAAGAGGTGTGTGAGTGGGTGGGGGGGGGGGGCTGCGCCCGCAATGGAGGCTGGATGTGGGACTGTTAGCGGTAGGAAGAGGTGTGTGAGCGGGTGGGGGGGGGGGGGGGGGGGGAGCGCCCGCAATGGAGGCTGGATGTGGGACTGTTAGCGGTAGGAAGAGGTGTGTGAGCGGGTGGGGGGGGGGGGGGGGGCAGCCCCCGCAATGGAGGCTGGATTTGGGACTGTTAGCGGTAGGAAGAGGTGTGTGAGCGGGTGGGGGGGGGGGGGGGGCAGCCCCCGCAATGGAGGCTGGATGTGGGACTGTTAGCGGTAGGAAGAGGTGTGTGAGTGGGTGGGGTAGGCCATCCGGGGGTATGTTGAGATTAATGACACGGGGGATGTTTCGGCAGGTCCGGTTTGGGAGGCACAAGGCAGTGGTCAAGGGGGAGTTTATTTTGATTCGGGCACACAGGGAGAAGGCGGAGCGGGTGGAGATAGAAACGCTAGTGGAGGAAATCCTGCAGGTGGAGCAGAGATATGCAGAGATCCCGGAGGAAGGACTGTTAAAGGAACGCTAGGGGCTGTAAATGGAATTTGGGTTGGTAACAGTCAGGGGTGTTGGGATCACTGTTGGTTAGGGCCTTCAATGAAGCAAAGGAGTTGGGAGTGTTCCCCCCCCCCCGACATTGTCACAGGCATCGATCTCCCTCATCTTAAAATGGGATAAGGACCCGGAAAACTGTGGCTCACACAGACCAATCTCCCTGTAAATGTGGATGCCAAACTACTGGGGCAGATCCTGGCCACAGGGATCGAAGGCTGTGTCCCAGGGTCAATTGGGGAGGACCAGACGGGTTTCGTTAAGGGGGGGCATCTGGCGACCAGCATTAGGAGGTTGCTCAATGTAATTATGATGCCTCCAGAGGGGCGCGAGATGGAGATGGAGGTGGCCAAGGGCACAGAGAAGGCCTTTGATTGGGTGGAGGTGAGGTACTTGTGGGAGGTCCTGGGGCGGTTTGGTTTTGGGCAGGGATTTGTGCACTTGCTCTGGTTGCTATACCAGGCATTAGCGGAGTGTGCAAACCAATCGGGTGAGATCGGACTACTTCGGGTTGCACCGAGGGACAAGGCAGGAGGCCCACTTTCCCCACTGTTGTTTGCCTTGGCTATAGAGCCGTTGGCAATGGCATTGAGAGGGCATCAAGGGTCTGGCAGGGGATAGTACGGGAGGGGGGTGTAGAATACAGGGTTTCGCTCCACGCAGACGGTCTGCTTCTGTACATATCAGACCTGCTGGGGGGCATTGGAGAGATTATGGGGATATTAGAGGAATTTGGCCGGTTTTCGGAATATAAATTGAATCTGGGTAAGAATGAGGTCTTTGCGATCCAGGCGAGGGGGCAGGAGGAGACTGAGTGAGATGCCGTTCAAGGTGGTGGGTGGGAGCTTTCGATATTTGGGTATCCAGGTGGCGCGGGGGTGGGAGCAGCTACTTAAGCTGAATAGAACAGATGAGGGGGGAATATTCGGAAGTGGGACGAGCTCCCGTTGTCATTGGCGGGCTCGGTACAGACCGTTAAAATGTTGGTCCTCCCGAGGTTTTTGTTTGTTTTCCAGTCTCCCAATCTTTATTCCCAAGGTGTTCCTTCAAAAAGGTGAATACAGAGATCTCAGCATTTGTGGATAAAATCCCGCGCCCCGCGGGTGAAGAAGGTGCTGCTAGAGCAGGGGCCAGGCCTTCCTGAATTTCACCAACATCTCTTTATTGCCGAGGGTCTGCAGAGCCTGGAGGAGGAGTTTGAGTTGCCAGGGGGGAAATGGGTTACGGTAGCTGCGGGTGAGGGGCTTTGTGCGGAGGCAGCTTCTGACCATCCCGTACCTACCGCCCCGGGGGCTACAGGATGAGGTGGTGTCGAGAACAGTAGGAGAGGGGGAGGTCTCAGAGATCTGTAAGGAATTGATGGAGTGGGAAGGGGCCCCAAAATAGGGGAGGTGAAGAGGAAATGGGAAGAGGAGCTGGGGGGGGGGGGGGAGCTGGAGGCCGGGTTATGGGAGGAGGCCCTGAGGAGAGTTAATGAGTCCTCGCCGTGCGCCAGGCCCAGCCTGATACAGTTTAAGGTGGTCACAGGGCACACATGGCTGTGGCCCGGGTGAGTAGGTTCTTTGAGGGGGTGGAGGACAGGTGTGGGCGCTGTGCCCTGAGAACCATGTCCATATGTTTTGGGCGTGTCTGAGGGGTTTCTGGCAGGGGTTTCCTGGCATCATGTCAGAGGGTTTAAACGTGAGGGGGGTGCCAAGCCCAGAGGGGCCGACCTTCGGTGTGGGGGAAGACACGGGAGCCCAGGGGGCGAGAGAGGCCGACAGCCTGGCCTTTGCCTCCCTGGTGGGCCGGAGACGGATCTTACTGGGGTGGAGGGACTCAGACCCCCCCCGAATTCGGGGTTGTGACTCGGACCCCCCCGAAGTCGGGGTTGTGACTCGGACCCCCCCGAAGTCGGGGTTGTGACTCGGACCCCCCCCGAAGTCGGGGTTGTGACTCGGACCCCCCCGAAGTCGGGATTTCTCAGACTCAGGGATCGCTGCAGGGGGTTTGCTCGGAGGTGGCAGCCGTTCATCGACTTCCCTGAGAAAAATGAAACAGTCAGCAGGGAGGGGGCGTGGGGGGGGGCGGGGGGGGGGGGGGGAAGGCGGCACTGTCTGTGCCCGGGGGGGGGGGGGGGGAGGCGGCACTGTCTGTGCCATCCATGTTGGCTGGGGTTTGTGCCGGGGGGGGGGGGGGGGGGGGGTCGTTGGGTACATTATCGTTGTTTTGTTTTTATTGAAATATGACGTTTACAATTGTTAAAATGATAAACGCTTGAATAAAATATTCCATAAAAAAAGAAAATACCGAAGGAAGATTGTGCAATGCACAGAGTAACAGAACAGACATTTTATTGGAAACATTTCAGCAGCCGAGTTTTTGTGGTGCTAGTAAACGGAGTGATGTCGGAATGGCCTTCGATCCGGGGGGGTGTCAGTGGGACTCTCAGTGTCTCTCTCTACACCGAAGACAGAAAGTGATGTTCCCTCTACTCCAGTTACTGTCTGTGAGTGGAGGAGGGTCCATGCTGATTGTGGTCAAGGTGAACATATTAACTTCAGTGAAAGTTTTCCTCGCCGTTATTTCCAGCATGCCATCTGCTCCTCAGTACATCACCAGCCCGGAGTTTGTGAAGTGCAGAGAGGGCAACGTAGACACGCTCCAAACCAATCTCTCCTGCACTTTTATTGGTTATTGTGGGGGTATTTTCTGATTTCACACTGTCACTCCCAGCCAGCGATGGCTGCAAGGTTTCCCCAGAGGCACTCCCTCGTCCCCCAGCCTGGATCCTACAAAGTAGAATTCCAATTACTGCAGCTTTCTGTAAGAAGTCTGACAACACCAGGTTAAAGTCCAACAGGTTTGTTTGGAATCACTAGCTTTCGGAGCGCAGCTCCTTCCTCAGGTGAATGAAGAGGTAGGTTCCACAAACACATATATAGACAAAATCAATGATGTAAGATGATACTTGTAATGCTGGCATTTGCAGGTAATTAAGTCTTTACAGGTCCAAACAGAGCAACTGGAGAGAGGGGTAACCCCAGGTTAAAGAGCTGTGAATTGTCTCAAGCCAGGACAGTTGGTAGGATTTCACAAGCCCAGGCCAGATGGTGGGGGGGGGGGGTGAATGTAATGTGACATGAATCCCAGGTCCCGGTTGAGGCCGCACTCATGTGTGCGGAACTTGGCTCTAAGTTTCTGCTCGGCGATTCTGCGTTGTCGGGCGTCCTGAAGGCTGCCTTGGAGAATGCTTACCCGGAGATCAGAGGCTGAATGCCCTTGACTGCTGAAGTGTCCCATAACCCGGCCTCCAGCTCCCCCCCCCCCCCCCCCCCAGCTCCTCTTCCCATTTCCTCTTCACCTCCCCTATTGGGGCCCCTTCCCACTCCATCAGTTCCTTACAGATCTCTGAGACCTCCCCCTCTCCTACTGTTCTCAACACCACGTCATCCTGTAGCCCCCGGGGCGGTAGGTACGGGATGGTCAGAAGCTGCCTCCGCACAAAGCCCCTCACCCGCAGCTACCGTAACCCATTTCCCCCCTGGCAACTCAAACACCTCCTCCAGGCTCTGCAGACCCTTGGCAATAAAGAGATGTTGGTGAAATTCAGGAAGGCCTGGCCCCTGCTCCAGCAGCACCTTCTTCACCCGCGGGGCGCGGGGTTTTATCCACAAATGCTGAGATCTCTGTATTCACCTTTTTGAAGGAACACCTTGGGAATAAAGATTGGGAGACTGGAAAACAAACAAAAACCTCGGGAGGACCAACATTTTAACGGTCTGTACCGAGCCCGCCAATGACAACGGGAGCTCGTCCCACTTCCGAATATTCCCCCCTCATCTGTTCTATTCAGCTTAAGTAGCTGCTCCCACCCCCGCGCCACCTGGATACCCAAATATCGAAAGCTCCCACCCACCACCTTGAACGGCATCTCACTCAGTCTCCTCCTGCCCCCTCGCCTGGATCGCAAAGACCTCATTCTTACCCAGATTTAATTTATATCCTGAAAACTGGCCAAATTCCTCTAATATCCCCATAATCTCTCCAATGCCCCCCAGCGGGTCTGATATGTACAGAAGCAGACCGTCCGCGTGGAGCGAAACCCTGTATTCTACACCCCCCTCCCGTACTATCCCCTGCCAGACCCTTGATGCCCTCTCAATGCCATTGCCAACGGCTCTATAGCCAAGGCAAACAACAGTGGGGAAAGTGGGCCTCCTGCCTTGTCCCCCGGTGCAACCCGAAGTAGTCCGATCTCACCCGATTGGTTTGCACACTCCGCTAATGCCTGGTATAGCAACCAGAGCAAGTGCACAAATCCCTGCCGAAAACCAAACCGCCCCAGGACCTCCCACAAGTACCTCACCTCCACCCAATCAAAGGCCTTCTCTGTGCCCTTGGCCACCTCCATCTCGCGCCCCTCTGGAGACATCATAATTACATTGAGCAACCTCCTAATGCTGGTCGCCAGATGCCCCCCCTTAACGAAACCCGTCTGGTCCTCCCCAATTGTCCCTGGGACACAGCCTTCGATCCCTGTGGCCAGGATCTGCCCCAGTAGTTTGCCATCCACATTTACAGGGAGATTGGTCTGTGTGAGCCACAGTTTTCCGGGTCCTTATCCCATTTTAAGATGAGGGAGATCGATGCCTGTGACAATGTCGGGGGAGGGGAACACTCCCAACTCCTTTGCTTCATTGAAGGCCCTAACCAACAATGGTCCCAATACCCCTGACTGTTACCAACCCAAATTCCATTTACAGCCCCTGGCATTCCTTTAACAGTCCTTCCTCCGGGATCTCTGCATATCTCTGGTCCACCTGCAGGATTTCCTCCACTAGCGTTTCTATCTCCACCCGCTCCGCCTTCTCCCTGTGTGCCCGAATCAAAATAAACTCCCCCTTGACCACTGCCTTCAGTGCCTCCCAAACCGGACCTGCCGAAACCTCCCCCGTGTCATTAATCTCAACATACCCCCCCCCCCCCCCCCCCCCCCCCCACCCGCTCACACACCTCTTCCTACCGCTAACAGTCCCACATCCAGCCTCCATTGCGGGCGCAGCCCCCCCCCCCCCCCCCACCCGCTCACACACCTCTTCCTACCGCTAACAGTCCCACATCCAGCCTCCATTGCGGGCGCAGCCCCCCCCCCCCCCCACCCGCTCACACACCTCTTCCTACCGCTAACAGTCCCACATCCAGCCTCCATTGTGGGCGCTGCCCCCCCCCCACCCCACCCCCACCCGCTCACACACCTCTTCCTACCGCTAACAGTCCCACATCCAGCCTCCATTGCGGGCGCTGCCCCCCCCCCAACCCAGTGCGGGGCACGGTCCGACACCACTATTGCCAAATACTCAGCAGCCACCACCCCTGCCAACAACATCTTATCGACCACAAAAAAGTCTATTCAGGAGGACACCTTGTGCACATGGGAGTAAAACAAAAATTATTTTGCCCTCGGCCTCCTTCACTCCCCTCCGGCAGACCCACGATCCTTATGACCGATTCTCTAGGTCCTCGACCTTCTCCTGAATCCTCTGCTGATCGCACTTCAGCCCCATCTCCGCTGCCATCGAGGCAAACTGCTCCTCGGGCTCCCCTGCCATCTCCTCCATCTTCTGGATCGCCTGACCCTGGGCCGCCAGCTTTGTTTCCACGCGGTCGACCGCCGCCTTGATCGAATCCACCGCCCGGGCCAAGTCCTCCAGACTCTCCTTCCATTGGTGGGTGAGCCTCTCGTTCAAGAAGCTCACCAGCTGCTCCGTCAACCGCTGAGGGGCCGCTCCCTGCCCCTCCACCACCTTCACATGAGTCGCAGGCGCCACACCAGCTCTAACTGACTGATTCCCGCCCTTTCGACAGATTATGGCCCTCAGCTCCATACACCGGAGGGTCAATCTCTTCCCCTCACTCTCCTGCAGCGATATTCCACCTCACAACCACCTTTTAACCGGGGAAAAGGTCCGACAAAACTGCCACGAGCGGGAGCCACCAAATGTGCGACCACTCACTCCGTAGCGTCCGGACGTCCCGTACGAGAGTAAGCTTGCGGGAGCAAAAAAACTGACTGTAAAAGTTTCAACAGGTATGTGAAGAGAAAATGATTTGAAGAAGGCAAATGTAGATCCCTTATAGTCAGAAACAGGGGAATTTATAACGGGACAAAGAAATGGCTGAGCAACTAAATACATTCTTTCTTCACAAAGGAGGATATAAATAACAATCCAGAATTGTTAGGGGGATGCAAGGCTTAGTGAGAGGGAGGAACTGAAGGAAATTAGTCACAGTCGGGAAATAGTGTTGGGAAATTGATGGGATTGAAGGCGGATAAATCCCCAGGGCCTGAGAATCTGCATCCCAGAGTGCTTAAGGAGGTGGCTCTGGAAATAGTGGATGCATTGGTGGTCACCTTCCGGGATTCGAAAGACTCTGGAACTGTCCCTGCAGATTGGAGGGCAGCTCACGTCACTCCGATATTCAAAAAGGGAGGTAGAGAGAAAGCAGGGAATTATAGACCAGTTCGTCTGACCTCGGTAGTGGGGAAAATGCTAGAGTCCATTATCAAAGATTCTATAGCAGAGCACTTAGAAAACTGGTAGAATCAGACGGAGTCAGCAGGGATTTATGAAAGGAAAATCATGCTGACAAATCTACTGGAATTCTTTGAGGATGTAACTAGCAGAGTTGACAAGGGGGAGCCAGTCAATGTGGTTTATTTGGACTTTCAGAGGCTTTCGTCAAGGTCCCACGTAAGAGACTAACGTGTAAAAATAAACCGTGGGATTAGGGGTAGTCTATTGAGATGGATGGAAGGCTGGTTGGCAGACGGGAAACAAAGAGTCAGAATTAACGGGTCTTTTTCCAAGTGGCTGGCAGTGACTAGTGGGATATAGCAGGGATCGGTGCTGGGACCCCAGCTAGTCACAATATATATTCATGATTTAGATGAGGTACCAAAATGTAATATCTCCACGTTTGCCGATGACACCAAGTTGGGTGGGAGGGTGAGCTGTGAGGAGGATGCAGAGATCCTTCAGTGTGATTTGGACAGGCTGAGTGGGCAAATACATGGCAGATACAGTTTAATGTGGATAAATGTGAGGTTTATCCACTTTGGTACAACAAACAGGAAGGCAGATTATTACCTGAATGACTATAGATTGAGAGGAACATGCAGCGATACCTGCGTACGCCAGTTGCTGAAGGTCAGCATGCAGGTACAGCAGGCGGTAAAGAAGGCGAATGGTATGTTGGCCTTCATTGCGAGAGGTTTCGAGTATAGAAGCGGGGATGTGTTCCTGCAATTGTACAGGGCCTTGGTGAGGCCACACCTGGAGTATTGTGGGCAGTTTTGGTCTCCTTCTCTGAGGAAGGATGTTCTTGCTCTCGAGGGAGAGCAGCGAAGGTTTACCAGACTGATTCCAGGGTTGGCGGGACTGTCACATGAGGAGAGATTGACTAGGTTGGGATTGTTCTCGCTGGAGTTCAGAAGAATGAGGGGGGATCTCATAGAGACGTCTAAAATTCTAACAGGACTGGAAAGGGTAGATGGAGGAAGGATGTTGCCGATGGTGGGGGTGTCCAGAACCAGGGGGTCACAGTCTGATGATACGGGGTAAACCCATTTAGGCTGAGAGCAGAAATGTTGCCACCCAGAGAGTGGAAAGCCTGTGGAATTCGCTACACCAGGAAGCAGTTTAGGCTAAAATATTGAGAGCGGGATTCTCCGTCAGCTGACACTGAAATCGGGAAAGGCGATTGGGCGGAGAATAGGTTCCGACGCCAAATCGCGGCAGGCGCTGATTTGACTCCAAATCGCAATTCTCCGTCTCCTCGACAACGGCATTAACGCGGTCCGGAAGGTATGTACCGTGGGCACTGTTTACATGTCATTAGCGGGCCAGACCCGATATTCTCCGGGGCCTCCACTGCTAACCCCTCTGCCTTCGATGGGCCGAGTTCCCAACGGCGCGGTTGACTTGTGCTTTTGAAAATTGTGAAAGTGGCGTTGGGGCTGTTGAGGGAGGGAGAGGGGGTACGGAAAGGGTCCAACATGGCCATAGTGTGCTGACAGTTGTGCCGCTGGGCGAGGGGGCTTCTGCCGGGGGGGGGGGGGGGGGGGGGGGGGGGGGGTAGGGCGGATGTGGGGAGGGGCCAGGAAGTGGGCTGAGGAGTGGCGGTGGAACAAGCAGGGAACGCCATTGCCCCGGCCGGCAAGGCAGCCATGGAGCTGCGCCCGCCGCTAACAGCTCACTGTGAACTTAGGGCCATGGGTTGTATAGGTCGTCGTCCCCCCCCCCCCCCCCCCCCCCCCCCCCCCCAGGCCACCTCCCCAGGCGCCCTTTGGCCCCAGCCCACCCATCAGCTGTATGGGTGGAATGTGTTTGTGCGGCTGCAGCTTGTCAGCCTCCCGAGTGTCAATCACGGACCCGCCGAATCCCGCACCGTTTCTCATTGGAATCGATTGTGTTCCATGTGACGCTGGTGCGAGACCCTGCAACGGTCACTGAATCGGTCCGGGTTCGGCGGCAGTTTTGTTGTCGTGAAAACCCACAAAATCTGCGTCAGCGTTGACACCTAGTCTCAGGAACGGAACATGCCGCCATGTATGCTTCCAAGAAGCAGTTCGATATAGCACTCGGGGCGAAGGGGATTAAAGGCTATGGGGGGAATGCGGGATTATTGAGTTGGATGATCAGCTTTAATCATAATGAATGACGGACCAGGCTCGAAGGGCCGAATGGCCTCCTGCTCCTACTTTCCATCTTTCAGTGTGATTCTATCAGTAACTGCCTCAGTGAGCTACCCGCGGGCTCTTCCTGCTGATTTTTATTTTGTTTTCCAACAGAATGTAAATCTGCTGAACATTCTGAATTTTTTATTTAAATGTTGCACGCAGTTTATTTCCACCCTTCACTCTATTTACCCAGCTCTCCCCTCATACCGATTTATTAACCCTTCACTCTACTTACCCAGCTCTCCCCTCATACCGATTTATTAACCCTTCACTCTATTTACCCAGCTCTCCCCTCATACCGATTTATTAACCCTTCACTCTATTTACCCAGCCCTCCCCTCATACCGATTTATTAACCCTTCACTCTATTTACCCAGCTCTCCCCTCATACCGATTTATTAACCCTTCACTCTATTTACCCAGCTCTCCCCTCATACCGATTTATTAACCCTTCACTCTATTTACCCAGCTCTCCCCTCATACCGATTTATTAACCCTTCAGTCTATTTACCCAGCTCTCCCCTCATACCGATTTATTAACCCTTCACTCTATTTACCCAGCTCTCCCCTTATACCGATTTATTAACCCTTCACTCTATTTACCCAGCTCTCCCCTCATACCGATTTATTAACCCTTCACTCTATTTACCCAGCTCTCCCCTTATACCGATTTATTAACCCTTCACTCTATTTACCCAGCTCTCCCCTCATACCGATTTATTAACCCTTCACTCTATTTACCCAGCTCTCCCCTCATACCGATTTATTAACCCTTCACTCTATTTACCCAGCTCTCCCCTCATACCGATTTATTAACAATCTTGTTTCTGAGGGAGTTGTGATAGCATTGAAAGCATTTTAAATTGCTTTAAAATAAATCAGAGGCTCGTTTAGCTCACTGGGCTAAATCACTGGCTTTGAAAGCAGAACAAGGCAGGTCAGCAGCACGGTTCATTTCCCGTACCGGCCTCCCCAAACAGGCGCCGGAATGTGGTGACTAGGGGCTTTTCACAGTTCATTTGAAGCCGACTTGTGACAATAAGCGATTTTCATTTCATTTCAGTGCTTGCTATTTCCTTGTTGACATAAACCTGAAGGTTATCAGTGTAGGATTAGTGCCGCATGACTGATTTCACAATCTGTTCTTATCAGGGAATAAGGATTATGAAGGTTTAAGTGCAGTGAATGAGCTATGATCAATGAAAAGCCATCTTTTCCCGATATAATGTGAGGTGCTGATTTATTGGAATGACGTTCCCGACCTTGCCAGGGTTACACAGGGCCATTGGGGTGGTGGAGATACTGAGGGATGTTGTTGAAAACTTACCCCTATTCTTAGAAGTCCCCCTATACCAAAAAGGGCCGACATTCTAAATGGTGAACAGGGATTCTCACTCCCTGACTCCGATGCAGGCTTCGGTGGGTGTCATTCAGGTCAAACTATATTTCCAAGTTATAAGAACATAAGAACATAAGAACTAGGAGCAGGAGTAGGCCATCTGGCCCCTCGAGCCTGCTCCGCCATTCAATTAGATCATGGCTGATCTTTTGTGGACTCAGCTCCACTTTCCGGCCCGAACACCATAACCCTTAATCCCTTTATTCTTCAAAAAACTATCTATCTTTACCTTAAAAACATGTAATGAAGGAGCCTCAACTGCTTCACTGGGCAAGGAATTCCATAGATTCACAACCCTTTGTGTGAAGAAGTTCCTCCTAAACTCAGTCCTAAATCTACTTCCCCTTATTTTGAGGCTATGCCCCCTAGTTCTGCGGTCACCCGCCAGTGGAAACAACCTGCCCGCATCTATCCTATCTATTCCCTTCATAATTTTAAATGTTTCGATAAGATCCCCCCTCATCCTTCTAAATTCCAACGAGTACAGTCCCAGTCTACTCAACCTCTCCTCATAATCCAACCCCTTCAGCTCTGGGATTAACCTAGTGAATCTCCTCTGCACACCCTCCAGCGCCAGTACGTCCTTTCTCAAGTAAGGAGACCAAAACTGAACACAATACTCCAGGTGTGGCCGCACTAACACCTTATACAATTGCAACATAACCTCCCTAGTCTTAAACTCCATCCCTCTAGCAATGAAGGACAAAATTTCATTTGCCTTCTTAATCACCTGTTGCACTTGTAAACCAACCTTCTGTGACTCATGCACTAGCACACCCAAGTCTCTCTGAACAGCGGCATGCTTTAATATTTTATCGTTTAAATAATAATCCCTTTTGCTGTTATTCCTACCAAAATGGATAACCTCACATTTGTCAACATTGTATTCCATCTGCCAGACCCGAGCCCATTCACTTAACCTATCCAAATCCCTCTGCAGACTTCCAGTATCCTCTGCACTTTTCGCTTTACCACTCATCTTAGTGTCATCTGCAAACTTGGACACATTGCCCTTGGTCCCCAACTCCAAATCATCAATGTAAATTGTGAACAATTGTGGGCCCAACACGGATCCCTGAGGGACACCACTAGCTACTGATTGCCAACCAGAGAAACACCCATTTATCCCAACTCTTTGCTTTCTATTAATTAACCAATCCTCTATCCATGCTACTACTTTACCCTTAATGCCATGCATCATTATCTTATGCAGCAACCTTTTGTGTGGCACCTTGTCAAAGGCTTTCTGGAAATCCAGATATACCACATCCATCGGCTCCCCGTTATCTACTGCACTGGTAATGTCCTCAAAAAATTCCACTAAATTAGTTAGGCATGACCTGCCTTTTACGAACCCATGCTGCGTCTGCCCAATGGGACAATTTCTATCCAGATGCCTCGCAAT
The DNA here is from genome assembly GCF_902713615.1 of Scyliorhinus canicula. Taxonomy (NCBI): domain Eukaryota; kingdom Metazoa; phylum Chordata; class Chondrichthyes; order Carcharhiniformes; family Scyliorhinidae; genus Scyliorhinus; species Scyliorhinus canicula. Next base: position 4,110,876 of record NC_052158.1, read on the forward strand.
TTCTTCCTTGATGATAGATTCCAGCATCTTCCCTATTACCGAAGTTAAACTCACTGGCCTATAATTTCCTGCTTTCTGCCTACCTCCTTTTTTAAACAGTGGTGTCACGTTTGCTAATTTCCAATCCACCGGGACCACCCCAGAGTCTAGTGAATTTCGGTAAATTATCACTAGTGCATCTGCAATTTCCCTAGCCATCTCTTTTAGCACTCTGGGATGCATTCCATCAGGGCCAGGAGACTTGTCTACCTTTAGCCCCATTAGCTTGCCCATCACTCCCTCCTTAGTGATAACAATCCTCTCAAGGTCCTCACCTGTCATAGCCTCATTTCTATCAGTCGCTGGCATGTTATTTGTGTCTTCCACTGTGAAGACCGACCCAAAAAACCTGTTCAGTTCCTCAGCCATTTCCTCATTTCCCATTATTAAAACTCCCTTCTCATCCTCTAAAGGACCAATATTTACCTTAGCCACTCTTTTTTGTCTTATATATTTGTAAAAACTTTTACTGTCTGTTTTTATATTCTGAGCAAGTTTACTCTCATACTCTATCTTACTCTTCTTTATAGCTTTTTTAGTAGCTTTCTGTTGCCCCCTAAAGATTTCCCAGTCCTCTAATCTCCCAGCAATCTTTGCCACTTTATATGCTTTTTCCTTCAATTTGATACTCTCCCTTATTTCCTTAGATATCCACGGTCGATTTTTCCTCTTTCTTCCGTCCTTCCTTTTTGTTGGTATAAACCTTTGCTGAGCACTGTGAAAAATCGCTTGGAAGGTTCTCCACTGTTCCTCAACTGTTCCACCATAAAGTCTTAGCTCCCAGTCTACCTTAGCTAGTTCTTCTCTCATCCCCTTGTAATCTCCTTTGTTTAAACACAAAACACTAGTATTTGATTTTACTTTCTCACCCTCCATCTGTATTTTAAATTCCACCATATTGTGATCGCTCCTTCCGAGAGGATCCCTAACTATGAGATCATGAATCAATCCTGTCTCATTACACAGGACAAGATCTAGGACCGCTTGTTCCCTCGTAGGTTCCATTACATACTGTTCTAGGAAACTATCGCGGATACATTCTATAAACTCCTCCTCACGGTTGCCTTGACCGACCTGGTTAAACCAATCGACATGTAGATTAAAATCCCCCATGATAACTGCTGTACCATTTCTACATGCATCAGTTATTTCTTTGTTTATTGCCTGCCCCACCATCTCGTTACTATTTGGTGGCCGATAGACTACTCCTATCAGTGACTTTTTCGCCTTACTATTCCTGATTTCCACCCAAATGGATTCAACCTTATCCTCCATAGCACCGATGTCATCCCTTACTATTGCCCGGATGTCATCCTTAAATAACAGAGCAACACCACCTCCCTTACCATCCACTCTGTCCTTCCGAATAGTTTGATACCCTCGGATATTTAACTCCCAGTCGTGACCATCCTTTAACTATGTTTCAGTAATGGCCACTAAATCATAGTCATTTACGATGATTTGTGCCACCAACTCACTTACTTTATTCCGAATACTACGAGCATTCAGGTAAAGTACACTTATGTTGGTTTTTTTACCTCTGTTTTGAATCTTAACATCTCCAGTTTTATTCCTTTTGTTATTACTGGGCCTATTCACTGTGCTCCCCTCAGTCACTGTACCTTGTACTGTCGCCCTTATGGATTTCTGACTATGTCTTCTCTGCCTTGCACTTTTCCCCTTACTTCCTTTTGTTTCTGTCCCTGTTTTACTACCTTCCAACTTCCAGCATTGGTTCCCATCCCCCTGCCACATTAGTTTAAACCCTCCCCAACAGCTCTAGAAAACACCCCCCCTAGGACATCGGTTCCAGTCCTGCCCAAGTGCAGACCTTCCGGTTTGTACTGGTCCCACCTCCCCCAGAAGCGGTCCCAATGCCCCAGGAATTTGAATCCCTCCCTCTTGCACCCTCTCTCGAGCCACGCATTCATCCTATCTATCCTGACATTCCTACTCTGACTAGCTCGTGGCACTGGTAGCAATCCTGAGATTACTACCTTTGAGGTCCTACTTTTTAGTTTAACTCCTAACTCCCTGAATTCCGTTTGTAGGACCTCATCCCGTTTTTTACCTATATCGTTGGTGCCTATGTGCACCACGACAGCTGGCTGTTCACCCTCCCCCCCCAGAATGTCCTGCAGCCGCTCCGAGACATCCTTGACCCTTGCACCAGGGAGGCAACATACCATCCTGGAGTCTCGATTGCGTCCACAGAACCGCCTGTCTATTCCCCTTACGATCGAGTCCCCTATCACTATAGCCCTGCCATTTTTCTTCCTGCCCTGCTGTGCAGCAGAGCCAGCCACGGTGCCATGAACCTGGCTGCTGCTGCCTTCCCCTGGTGAGCCATCTTCCTCAACAGTATCCAAAGCGGTATATCTGTTTTGCAGGGAGATGACCGCAGGGGACACCTGCACTGCCTTCCTACTCTTGCTCTTTCTTTTGGTCACCCATTTTCTATCTCCCTCAGTAACCTTCACCTGCGGTGTGACCAACTCGCTAAACGTGCTATCCACGACCTCCTCAGCATCGCGGATGCTCCAAAGTGAGCCCATCCGCAGCTCCAGAGCCGTCAAGCGGTCTAACAAGAGCTGCAACTGAACACACTTCTTGCACGTGAAGGAGCCAGGGACAGTGGACGTGTCCCTGAGCTCCCACATCGCACACGAGGAGCATGACACGGGTCTGGGATCTCCTGCCATGTCTTAAACCCTTGGTAAACTTAAACAACTAGAATTTCAAAATAAAAATAAATAAATTAGACAATGAAAAGAAAAAGAGAGACTACTTACCAGTCACTTACCAGGGTTAAAAAGCACCTCCTCACACTCTGCACCGAATTACCTCACTGCACCAAATTACCAAGTTTCAATCTCCCACTCTGTATGAGTCTCACTCCGGATGAGTCTCCTGGAAAAGTGATCGTTCTTATGTTCTTATAATATCTGAATAATAATCTTTTACTGTCACAAGTATGAAGTTACTGTGAAAAGCCCCTAGTCGCCACATTCCGGCACCTGTTCGGGGAGGCTGGTACAGGGATTGAACCCGTGCTGCTGGCTTTATTCTGCATTAACAAACCAGCTGTCTAGCCCACTAAGCTAAACCGCCCCATTAGCTACGATGTTGAATGTTGGGCGATTAAGACTCTGCCTGCTTACTCAGGTGGATATATAGGATCCCACTGAATCATTTTGAGTTGGGGGGAGAGTTCCTCCCCGTGTCCTGGTCAATATTTATCTCTCAATCAATATGGCTGTGAAATTGTTTAGACGCCAATTGACCTTTGAAGTCATGAAACAAATGGAGGATTTTCTTTTAAATGATGTGTGTGGTGTGAATTTAGTTTATTTTATATCACTGTTAAAAGGCACTAAATCTTTGTTTTAAGCAGAGTAAAAGGCAGCTTTGAAGAAGGTTAACTTTTTTATTTGAAACTGAAGTTAAGTTGTCAGCTTCCCCACCCCTCAGGGTTCTCAGACACTGAATAGAAACACAAGTTGCTGCAGTCCCAGAGGCTACTTTCCCCTTTTTGAGAGAGAGCTGACTGGTGGTGGGTTTAACCTGAGGGTCACCACATTTCAGGCGAGGAGCAAGGTTGAACCTTCCTGAATAACCATAGCTGATATGGGAGTTGAACCCACACTGCTGGCGTCGCTCCACATTACAAACCAGCCGTCCAGCCAACTGAGCTAAACCAACTCCCTTTAACCCTACTCCCATTTGCCGTGTTATATTAGCCAATGTAAAACAATCTTACTTTTCAGTTCAGCGATGCTAGAATGCCCATTGCTGTGAATGTTTGTGAAACAAGTGCATTGAGTGAGAGAGTTCCAGCAGGTTGATAGCGATATGGTGAATGATTTACCTGCCTTGATGTCAAGGGCAGTCACTCTCACCTCACCTCTGGCATTCAGCTGTGTTCTAGCGCCACCAGGTGACCAAAGTCACTAATGCAGGGAAAATAAATCTGTGGAGTCCCGATCTCAGCCAGCGGGTGGCAGTGTTGCTCCATGCAAAACAAGATTTTTATTCTTAAAATGTTTTTATTCATTTACCTGAATAAAGAACAAAACAGAGGAACACTGGAGAGATACCATCAGATATTAGTGACTGAAATGAAGTTGTGTGAACTAATTGAACATTGAAATAAATTTCAGGGCCTGAATAACATAAGGATTCTGAGAAATTACTGGGTTAAAAATAAACCCATAGACAGTTTGTGGGTTTAAGTTTACTATTTTGCTGACAAGTAATGTTGTTGCATCAGTTAAACGATATTTATACACTATAACAATTTGATCTGTTGTAATAAAAACAAAATACTGCGAATGCTGGAAATCATCTAAAAAAGATTCATATTCCACTCGATACGTCAATTCTGTTTCTCTCTCTGCAGACTGGACCTGCTGAACATTTTTCCAGAACTTTCTGTTTTTATTATTAATTTGATCTGCTGGTTAATTGAACAGGGAAACATGTTGTTCCAGTCTCACCAGGAGCTGCTGCACTGGTTTTTAAAAATCTAATTTTATTGCTGCAATACCATTCTCAGCCAGGGGGAGGTGGTGTTGCTCTGTCTAATTTCACTTTCATTCTCACATTCTAACTACCCACCAATGTCCCAGTTACTAAACCAGGAGGACATTCTTATCCTCTGTACTCGGAATCCAGGCCCAGATTTGTGAATTCAGCTCCTGACACACAGTAAGATCCCAAACTGGGAAATTTCACTCTCCAAAACTGGGCTTTCTTGAACATTGTGCAGACCGGCTGTGTGGAATTTCCCGATAGGGATTCGGTGTGTGACAGGAACAAGGAAGTGGGAAGTTCAGGTATCCAGCAGCAGGTGGCGATACTGCGCTGCAAAACTTTACTGATCTTCGTACAGCTCAACATCACCATCGTGTGGCTGAAACTGGCACTACAATGAACTGCAAGGGAAAGTTCAACTCTCTGGCCTGAATTTTCACTGTGATCACCGGTCACAAAAGGCGCTGGAGTCAAGTGTAGGAGCCGAGTGAGAAATGGAATCACAGAAGAAATCCCAGCTACAGCTTTACACTGCAGTATCTGTGCAACCATAACATGATCAAAGATCCAAAGTCCAAAGATGTGCAGGTTAGGTGGATTGGCCATGATAAATTGCCCTTAGTGTCCAAAGTTGCCCTGAGTGTTGGGTGGGGTTACTGGGTTATGGGGATGGGGTGGAGGTGTTGGCCTTGGGTAGGGTGCTCTTTCCAAGAGCTGGTGCAGACTCAATGGGCCGAATGGCCTCCTTCTGCACTGTAAAATCTATGAAAAAGTCTATGAAATCTATGATCAAAAACATTTAATAGTCCCAAAAAAGAATAAATGTTGACATTTTGAGGCGTAGATGCCTCCGTAATGGTTTTGACTTTTGAAGGTGATTAGTGGAGTCACTTTGTGTCCATGACGTGACCCAGATATTCAATAGAAGATTGGTAAAATTCACATTTATCTTTCCACACTCTTAATCCGTAATCTTCTAGGCTCTGGAGTGTCGCATCTCAGTTGTGGAGATTCTTCCTAATTTTTTCCAGGAACTAAGATATCATCTAAGCAAAACTGGCCTCCTAATCCACTTAGAATTTGATCCATGACACGTTGGATCATCTCAGGTGTGGACGTGACACCAAATTGAAGACGTTAATATCTGGACAGCCCATTGTGTATCACGATTGTCAAAGTAAGAAGTCTTACAACACCAGGTTAAAGTCCAACAGGTTTGTTAGTGAAGCAATTATTCTCAATGTGAAAGTTGAGCTCTGACAATGACCATATTCACAGACTCCAGGGAAATGCTCCATTTCCACCCTTTACAGAATTACAGCTAATTACTCTCACATTTAAACTTCTCACTTTCCCAGCAGCTGTAGATCAGTTAAACTGAGACCCTGTCCCGTTTACAGATCCGGATCAGAACCGGATCAGAATCTCAGCCCCTTTAATATCCTCCAAAATGGAGTAGAAATGCTCAATATTTCCTCCTTTTCCCTCAATTGAGAATTCCCCCGTGTAATTCCCCCACATCTTGGCCATCAGAGAACCATTTCCTGAATTTCTGCTCTCACCCTTTGCCTCCCAGAACCGTGATCGGATTCTCCTTGTCCTCACCTTCCAACTCATCAGCCTCCACTTTCAACGGATCCTCCATCTATTTCAACACCTCCAGTGTGGTACCATCACCAAACACACCTTCCCCTCCCCTTTCAGCATTCAGAAGGGATCTTTCTCTTGGTGACACTGCTCCAATCCTCAATCAGCTCCCAACTTGTCAATCACTTTGACCTCTTTCAATTGAACAGATTGTATTCACTGCTCACAATGCCATCTCCTCCACACTGGGGAATCCAAACACAGATTGAGTGACCACTTTGCTCAACACCTCTCTTCAGTCCGTAACCATGACCCTGAGCTTGCGGTGCCTTTTAATTCTGCACTGTGCTCTCACACTGACATCTCTGACTTCAGCTTCCTGGACTGTTCCAGTGAAGTTCAACACCAGCTCGAGGAACAGCAGCTCAGCTTCCAATTGGGCACTTTACAGACCCAAACATTCAGTTTAAATTTCAGAACATAATCTCTGTGAGCACCTCTATCAAGTCTTGTTTCTTTACTTGTCCCATTACTGCTGCCTTTGGCACTGACCCACCAACTGTTTTATCATTTAATCTCTCCCTATTCTGTCCTATCACAGACCTTCCTATTTACCCTCTCCCATTTCACACCCTTAAAATCTATTATATTTCTAACTTTTCCCAGTTCTGACGGAAGGTCACGACCCAAAACATTGACTCTGTTTCTCTCTCCACAGCTGATTCCTGACCTGTTGGGTATTCCAGGAATTTTCTTTCCCTGTCCTCACCCTTCCCTATCTCTGGAACGTTCCCCAATCCCTACCAAACCTCCCTGATTTCTGCTCTCCTCTATTTTTGTCCTCTTGTACATCCCGGATTTTCCTTGTTCTGCCTCTGCCAGCGATGTATTCAGCTAACTGGACACAAAGCTTCTGAATTCCCTCCCTAACCCTCTCCACCTCTCTCCCTCACTGTCCTCCTTTCACACTCTGTCACCAAGCTTTCCATGACCTGTCCTAATATCTCCTTCTGTGGCTGACGGTCAAATTCAGTTTGATAATGTTTTCGTGAAGCACTTTGGGACATTTTACTACGTGAAAGGCTCTGTATAAATATAAATTGCTGTTGTTTGATTCAAATCCAAGAACAAGGGATGAAGTAACGGTTTGACACAAACCTCGGGCACTGCCCAGGATAATCCAGGAACAACGTCTCCATTCATTTTAGATCAAAGTATCTCCCAGACAATCCCCAGAAATACATTTCATGTCTTCACACCCACTTCAGTGATTTTTAAACCTTTTCCCCAATTAATCTCCTCTCTGTACTCGGAACCCAGGCCCAGATTTGTGAATTCAGCTCCAGACACACAGCAAGATCCCAAACTGGGAAATTTCACTCTACCAACCTGGGCTGTTTTGAACATTGTCCAGACCGGCAGTGTGGAATTTCCCAATAGGGACTCGGTGTGTGACAGGAACATGGAAGTGGGAAGTCCAGGCTGTGGTGGTATGACTGGGAGTGCTGCCATTGGTGCAGAGCACTTGCTGCCCATTGGCTCAGGCTGCTCATGTGCCTTTCGGCTGTTTGACTGAGACTAGTCAGGTGACTGCTCACCAATTGGTCGAGAGGCAAGTAGCCCCACCTATGAGGCGGGGTATAAGTACCCAGACGACCTGGCGATCGGCCTTTCACTGTAGTCGACCACCGGGCTAACATCTAGCTTATTAAAGCCTACATTTGGATCTTCATCATGTCTCGCGTCCAATTGATGGTGCATCAATTTAATCAGCTAGAAATTTGAAATAGAGATACGCATCAAACCCGACTGCCTCCGCATCAACCCACACGCTTCGAACGCCCCCGCAACCTTTAAACATTGGCTGGCGTGTTTTAACAGCCACCTGACGACTGCAACCAGCCAGCCCGCCAAGGAACAGAAACTCCACATCCTCCACTCGTGCGTGGGCACGGAGGTATATTCGATGATTGAGGACAAACAGGACTATGACGCGGCTATGGATCTCCCGAGAGAACACTTTCTCCGGCCGGTCAACCAAGTACATGCACGGCATCTCCTGGCTACAAGACAACAGTTCCCCGGTGAGTCCCTCGACGGGTTTTACCGGGCCCTTGCGGCCCTGGGGAGAAATTGCGCCTGTCACCAAGTTTCTGCGACAGAGCACATGGAACTTTTAGTCAGGAACGCTTACATTGCCAGCGTGCAAGCCTCCTCCATTCGCCAGCGACTACTGGAAAAGGCCACCCTCAGCCTAGCTGAGGCACGGACCCTCGCAACCTCCCTGGAGGGGGCCGACCTGAACGTCAGCGCATACGCCCTCGGCCGCACGGCAGCCCCCTGGGCTTCGTGGCACACACCCTCTCCGTCCTCCGCCGACCCCGACCCCCCCTCAGGCCTGCGCTGCGGGACGCCCTGACAAGCTCGCAGGGCCCCGCTGTTATTTTTGTGGCTTAGCAAAATCCCCCCGCCCGCACTGCCCAGCCCGCTCCGCTGTGTGCAAGAGCTGCGGGAAGAACGGCCACTACGCTGTGGTCTGCCAGACAAAGTCGGTCGCTGCTGTTCCGCTCAGTGACCGCGGATCGTCCCCCCCGCACTCCCCCAGGGCCGAGCGCGGCGCACAGGCCTCTCCACCTCACGGCCCCCGCATCCGGCCCACGGGCCTCCCTGCCCCCGCTCCCGGCTGCTCCGATTGGCCCGCAGACACCGCTGACCCTGCCCTCAACCGCCACGAGGGTCCCGTGGTCGCCGCCATCTTGGGCCCCGGACGCCCTGTGTGGGTCCCGGGCGCCGCCATTTTGGGGCCCCGACTCCACGTGCTGGTCCTGGGCGCCGCTATCTTGGGCCGGCACAGAAGGCCCCTCCAGCGACTACTCCGCCAACGAGGACGACCAGGAACTCTCGCCATGACTCACTGCAATCACCCCACAGCTTGCTTCGATCACCCTCGACCAGTCGCGACCACGCACGCTCGCCACGACGATGACGCAGATCCAGCTCAACGGGCATGAGATGAGTTGCCTGCTGGACTCCGGGAGCACGGAAAGTTTCGCCCACCCCGACACGGTAAGACGCTGTGCGCTCCCCGTTCAACCGGTCAAGCATAAGATAGCGCCAGCCTCAGGTTCACACTCCGTCCAGATCACCGGGTGCTGCATAGCGGACCTCACCGTCCAGGGGAGGGTTTTCAAGAACTACAAACTCCTCGTCCTTCCCCGTCTCTGCGCACTTTTGGGACTGGACTTCCAGTGCAACCTGCAGAGCCTGACCTTCCAATTCGGCGGCCCTATTCCCCCCCTCACTGTCTGCAGCCTCGCGTCCCTCAAAGTGGACTCCCCTTCCTTGTTTGCGAATCTGACCCCAGATTGTAAACCAGTTGCCACTAGGAGCAGACGTTACAGTGCCCAGGACCGGACCTTCATCAGGGCCAAGGTCCAAAGGCTGCTGAAGGAAGGAGTCATAGAGGCCAGCAACAGTCCCTGGCGAGCCCAAGTGCTGGTAGTTAGGACTGGGGAGAAAAACCAGATGGTCATTGACTACAGCCAGACCATCAACAGGTTTATGCAGCTGGACGCGTATCCTCTCCCTCATATTTCCGACCTGGTTAACAGGATCGGGTAATACAAAGTCTTTTCCACGGTGGACCCCATCACAAATGGGGTCTCGGTCTTGCAACGGGAGATGGACTGAATGGTCGACAAGCACGGTTTATGGGCTACCGTCCCATATCTTGATAACGTCACCATCTGCGGCCATGACCAGCAGGACCACGACACCAACCTTCAAAAATTCCTCCAAACCGCAAAACTCCTTAATTTGACCTACAATAAGGATAAGTGCGTGTTTAGCACCGACGGTCTAGCCATCCTCGGCTACGTAGAGTGCAACGGAGTGATAGGCCCCGATCCCGAACACACGCGCCCCCCTTACATCAACACCTCCCTCCCAATCCCTATTCCCCCCTGCGCTCCCACGAACCAGCGCACAGGGCCTCCCTTTCCCGATCACAGCGTCTCCAACACCGGCCCGGGGTACGGAAACAGACCTATGACCGACGCTCCCGGAGTCAAGGACGATCACCGGCCCGATGTCACCGGCTCCACTGCGGCAGTCCGCCAGGACACCACGGGCACCCGACAGGCTGATTGAGTCCATCTGAAGGCACCACTGGACTTTATTGGACTCTATTGCATGAATGTACCTTTTTTTGCTTTTCAACTGTAATGACTCTGTCAAATTCTGTTCACATTTGCCACGAGCCAGTGGGCAGCCACCGTTCATCTCGATTTGTCTCTAGTCATACCACCAGTCCTCAGCCCCCCCCTCCTTTCCCTAACCCCCCCCCCAGCTTTGTTCTCCACAAGGGATGAATGTGGTGGTATGACTGGGAGTGCTGCCATTGCTGCAGAGCACTTGCTGCCCATTGGCTCAGGCTGGACATGTGTCTCTCGGCTGATTGGCTGAGACCAGTCATGTGACTGCTCACCAATTGGTCGAGAGGCAAGTAGCCCCGCCTATGAGCCAGGGTATAAGTACCCAGAGGACCCGGCGGTCGGCCTTTCACTGTAGTCGACCGCCGGGCTAACATCTAGCTGATTAAAGCCTACATTTGGATCTTCATCGTGTCGCGCGTCCAATTGATGGTGCATCACAGGCTCATGTTTATTTTCCGTCCTTTGTTTCTGATCCAATTCTCTTTCAGTTGTGAAGAAAGGTCCTGCCTGAATTGTCTGATCAGCGAGTTTTGAGCATTTTGTGTTTTTGGTATTCCTGCCAGTACCAGGTATCCAGCAGCAGGTGGCGATACTGCGCTGTAAAACTTTACTGATCTTTGTACAGCTCAACATCACCATCGTGTGGCTGAAATTGGCACTACAATGAACTGCAAGGGAAAGTTCAACCCTCTGAGATGAATTTTCACTGATCCGTAACTTCCTGCTTGCGGCGGGAAGCCACAGGCCGGCGCTTTTGAAAGAGAAATCTGCACACTGTCCTGGGCTCTGATGATGCATCCAACCTTCCTTTCCCCCACTGCAACCTGGTCATCCAGCGCTCTGGTCTGTGCAGACTCCAGCGCACCACAGGAGAAGTGTAGCCCCGCCCCCTTATGACACTGTCAGCTCGGCACTGCCCATTGAGGGCAGGTCAGCTTGGGAACGCCCATTGAGGGAAGGTCAGCTTGGGAACGCCCACTGAGGTCAGGTCCCCTTGAAAATGCCCACTGAGGTCAGGTCAGCTCGGGAACGCCGATCGAGGGCAGGTCAGCTCAGGGACGATGTCTCCCCCCAGGGTTTTGTGTTTTGATCTTTATTCAGGTAAATAAACAAAAATATTTTTAACATAAAAATCCTATTTTCCATGGCGCAACACTGCCATCCACTGGCTGAGATCGGAACTCCACTGATTTATTTTCCCTGCATTACTGGCTTTGGCCACATGGTGGTGCTAGAACACAGCTACTCGTGAAGGGAGCATTACTGTTTGTGTGAGTGAATGGCTCCATTGGTCTGTGTAGATATTAGGGATGGACAACAAATGCTGGCTTTGCCATTGACACCCACCTGTTCTGAGCTGCCACCATGTTCTGGCAGACGCAGGTCAGTGAAAGGGGTCCCAGTGCGGGGAGGGTAGGGGAGGCCTCGGTGGTCGTGAAAGGGGAATTCGGGGTCTTGGGGGATGGGCCAGAGGATAGAGAGGTCCAGAGGTCATCGGGCCTCAAGGTGGGGAGATGATCGTAATCAGAATTGGGGTTCTGATGGAGGCACTGCCTCCGCCACACTCCCCGATGAGAGTTGACATTCCTTAATTCCTTGTTTCCGGGTCTCCCCCATCCTGGGCTGGCATCTGCCTGCCAGTCTAAAAGTTAAGGTTGGCCGTAAAACTGCCCTTAAGTGGCCATTAATTGGGGCAAGGGCAGGTTTCCCGTCTGAGGTTCTGCCCAACCCAGTGTAAAATCACTGCAGGGTCGGGATGGGTGGGAATCTGCAGGGAATCCCATCCAAGTAAATTCCCGCCTCACTCCCGCCACCCCCTCAGACCCCCCTGAGGGGAGAGAGCAGAGAATTCTAGCTGTAAAGTATGCGTAAATTCAGAAAAAAGTTGGATGCAACAGTAGTTATGTTAATTGGAGCTGCTAAATCAGATATCTGTTATTTTCAGGACACAGTGAGCAGTCAGCAGACGTTAGGCAGGCAGCAAGGTCGGCGCAGGCTTGGAGGGCCGAAGGGCCTGTTCTTGTGCTGTACTTTTCTTTGTTCTTTGAGATTGGGTTCTTTGGCTTAGACTCTGGGTCTGGGACCTGGTTCTCAGACAGACTGGAGACAGACTTTATCAAAGAAATCATGGAATCATTGTTAAAGTGCAGAAGGAGGCCGTTTGGCCCATCAAGTCTACCCTGGCCCACTCCCCCACTCTATCCCTGTAACCCCACCAAACCCACACACCTTTGGACACTAATGGGGCATTTTATCCTGGCCAATCCACAGAATCTGCACATCTTTGGAATGTGGGAGGAAACCGGAGCACCCGGTGGAAACCCACGCAGACATGGGGAGAAAGTACAAACTGTGCACATAGTCACCTGAGGCCGGAATTGAACCCGGGTCCCTGGCACTGTGAGGCAGCAGTGCTAACCACTGTGCCACCCATGAATAATCCAGAGGCTCAGACTAATGCTCAGGGAAAATGGGGTCAAATCCCACCATAGCAGTTGGTGTAATTTAAATTGAATTAATAAATCTGGAATTAAAAGTCTGTCTGAGTCATGGTGACCATGGGTGGAACTTTCCACAAGCTCCCCCCCCCCCCCCCCCCCCCCCCCCCCACCCCTGGTCATCAACTACTTCTGTCCACTGCTGCTGCTGGCGCTTCAGTGAGCAGAGAGCTGCCGGCTGTGGTGATCTGCATCACTGCAAATACACAAGAGGTTAATGTAAATACACTACAACTAAGTAACCACTAGAGGGAGCACCAGAGATGCCATGATATGCAGACAATGGGTCATTACAACAGGACACAACCAATGGGTAATCAGGACACCCAGACGTGGCATTACCACAAGGGGGCACTTCTCAACACATATAAAGGGACAGGGCACACAGGCTCTGCCTTTTCCACAGATAGACATCTAGAGAATACATCAGAGAGTACATCAACAGCATCACACCCAGCAAGTGGCTTCGAGCAGGCTGGCAAAGATAGACTGAGTTACTACAGCTAGATTAGCAGAGAGTGAAACTTATTTAAGAACTGTTTTTTTTAAAAATAATTTTTATTGAAAATTTTTTTTACATGAAAATATTTACCCCAACTAACTATAGAATATTACAAAATATTCCCTCTTAACAAATATCCCCCCCCGCCCGAACTCGCGCGCGCGTTGTCCCTCCCCCCTCCCCCCTCCCCAAAACAAACAAAGCAACAATCAACATCAAACATGAACTGCGAACAAATTTGCCCGCATTTCAACCGTAAATAACCCACCACAACCGTTGTTGCCACCCCCCCCCCTCCCCCCCCCCCCCCCCCCCGGGTTGCTGCTGCTGCGACCTCTGTACCCTATCTCTGAGCCAAAAAGTCGAGGAAAGGCTGCCACCGCCTGAAGAACCCTTGTACCGACCCTCTCAGGGCGAATTTGACCCTTTCCAACTGGATAAAGCTTGCCATGTCATTAATCCAAGTTTCCACGCTTGGAGGCCTCGCGTCCTTCCACTGTATCAGTATCCTTCTTCGCGCAACTAGGGACGCAAAGGCCAGTACTCCGGCCTCTCTCGCCTCCTGTACCCCCGGCTCCACCCCAACCCCAAAGATCGCTAGCCCCCATCCTGGTTTGACCCTGGATCCCACCACCCTCGACACCGTCCTTGCCACCCCCTTCCAGAACTCCTCCAGTGCCGGACATGCCCAAAACATATGGACATGGTTCGCTGGACTTCCCGAACACCTGACACATCTGTCCTCACCCCCAAAGAACCGACTCATCCTTGTCCCCGTCATATGGGCTCTATGTAGCACCTTAAATTGAATGAGGCTAAGCCTCGCACACGAGGAGGAAGAATTAACCCTCTCCAGGGCATCAGCCCATGTCCCATCCTCTATCTGTTCTCCCAGCTCCCCCTCCCACTTGGCTTTCAGCTCCTCTACTGATGCCTCCTCCGCCTCCTGCATTACTTTGTAGATGTCCGATATCCTCCCCCCTCCAACCCAGACCCCCGAGAGCACCCTATCACTCGCCCCCCTACTGGGGAGCAAGGGAAACCCTTCCACCTGGCGTCTAGCAAATGTCTTCACCTGCAAATGTCTAAACATGTTTCCCGGGGGGAGCCCGAATTTCTCCTCCAACTCTCTCAGGCTCGCAAACCTCCCATCTACAAACAGATCCTTCAGCTGCCTGATGCCCACCCTGTGCCAGCTCTGAAATCCCCCGTCCATGTTCCCCGGAATGAATCTATGGTTCCCTCTTAACGGTGCCTCCATCAGACCTCCCACTTCCCCCCTGTGTCGCCTCCACTGCCCCCAGATCTTGAGGGTGGCCGCCACCACCGGGCTCGTGGTGTACCTCGTGGGAGGGAGCGGCCATGGCGCCGTTACTAGGGCCCCCAGGCTTATGTTGCCACAGGACGCCCTCTCCATTCGTTTCCAAGCTGCCCCCTCCCCTTCCATCATCCACTTACGCACCATCGACACATTAGCCGCCCAGTAATACCCCGAAAGGTTGGGTAATGCCAGCCCTCCACTCTCCCTACTCCGCTCCAAGAAGACCCTCCTCACCCTTGGGGTGCCATGCGCCCACACGTAGCTCATGATGCTACTCGTCACCTTTTTGAAGAAGGCCCTAGGGAGGAAGATGGGCAAGCACTGAAATAAAAACAAAAACCTCGGGAGGACCGTCATTTTAACGGACTGCACTCTGCCCGCCAGCGACAGCGGCACCATGTCCCACCTTTTAAATTCCTCCTCCATCTGTTCCACCAGCCTGGAGAAGTTCAGCTTGTGGAGAGTCCCCCAGTTCCTTGCCACCTGCACCCCTAAATATCTAAAACTCTTTCCTGCTCTCTTCAACGGGAGTCTCCCGATTCCCTCTTCCTGGTCCCCTGGGTGTATCACAAATACCTCACTCTTGCCCAAGTTTAGCTTGTACCCCGAAAAGTCCCCAAATTCTGCTAGCAGTTCCATCACCTCCGGCATTCCCCCTTCTGGGTCTGCCACGTATAGCAGCAGGTCGTCCGCGTATAGCGATACCCGGTGCTCCTCCCCGCCCCTTGTCAGCCCTCTCCATCCCCCTGAGCCCCTCAGTGCCATCGCCAACGGTTCAATTGCCAGTGCGAAGAGCAGGGGGGACAAGGGGCACCCCTGTCTGGTCCCCCGGTGGAGCCCAAAATACTCCGATCTCCTACCATTCGTCACTACACTTGCCGTCGGGGCCGAATAGAGCAGCTTCACCCATTTAATAAATCCCTCCCCAAATCCAAACCGTTCCAGCGTCTCCCACAGGTACTTCCACTCCACCCTATCAAATGCTTTCTCCGCGTCCAATGCCACCACTATCTCCGCCTCACCCTCCACTGCCGGCATCATGATGACGTTTAGCAGTCTCCGCACGTTCGTATTAAGCTGCCGCCCTTTCACAAAACCCGTCTGGTCCTCGTGTATCACCCCTGGCACACAATCCTCTATCCTGGTAGCCAGAATCTTTGCCAGCAACTTGGCGTCCACATTCAGGAGCGAGATAGGCCTATATGACCCACACTGCACGGGGTCCTTGTCCCGCTTCAAGATCAGAGAGATCAGTGCCTGCGACATTGTCGGGGGCAGAGCCCCCCCCTCCCATGCCTCGTTGAAGGCTCGTACCAGCACAGGGCCCACCAAATCCGCATATTTTTTATAAAATTCCACCGGGAACCCGTCTGGCCCCGGCGCCTTCCCCGTCTGCATATGCCCAATCCCCTTGACTAGCTCCTCTAACCCTATCGGCGCCCCCAGCCCCTCTACCAGCTCCTCTTGGACCTTGGGGAACCTCAATTTGTTCAAGAAGCCCTCCATCCCCCCTCCCCTCGTCGGCGGCTCTGACCGATACAGCTCCTTATAGAAGTCTCTGAAGACCCCATTTACTTCTGGCCCCTTCTGCACTACGTTCCCACCCCTCTCCCTCACTCCCCCAATTTCTCTAGCCGCATCCCGCTTGCGGAGCTGATGCGCCAACATCCTACTCGCCTTCTCCCCATATTCATAAATCGCGCCCTGCGCCCTTCTCCACTGTGTCTCTGCCTTTCTGGTGGTCAACAGGTCGAACTTAGCCTGCAAACTGCGCCGTTCCCCCAACAGCCCCTCCTCTGGTGCCTCCGCATATCTCCTATCCACGTCCAAAAGCTCCCCCACCAGCCTCTCCCTCTCCTGTCTCTCCCTCCTTTCCCTATGTGCCCGTATGGAGATCAGCTCCCCCCGGATCACCGCCTTCAGGGCCTCCCAGACCATCCCCACCTGCACCTCCCCCGTGTCATTAGTGGCCAGATATCTTTCAATGCTCTTCCGGACCCTCTTACACACCTCCTCATCCGCCAGCAACCCCACATCCAGGCGCCACAGCGGACGCTGGTCCCGCGCCTCCCCCATTTCCAAATCTACCCAGTGTGGCGCGTGGTCTGAGACCGCTATGGCCGAGTACTCCACTTCCCGTACTTTCGGGATCAGTCCCCTGCTCAATACAAAAAAGTCAATTCTAGAATAGACTCTGTGGACATGGGAGAAAAAGGAATACTCCCTCGCCCTCGGCCTCCCAAACCTCCAGGGATCTACCCCTCCCATCTGCTCCATAAACCCCTTTAACACTTCTGCCGCTGCCGGCCTCCTACTCGTCCTTGAACTCGATCTGTCCAGCACGGGGTCCAGCACTGTGTTGAAGTCCCCCCCCATGATCAGGCCCCCTGCCTCCAGGTCCGGAATGAGGCCCAGTAGGCGCCTCATGAAGCCAGCGTCGTCCCAATTCGGGGCATACACATTAACCATCACCACTTTCTCCCCCTGTAGCCTACCCTTCACCATGACATATCTACCCTCTTTATCCGCCACCATCTCCGCCGCCACGAACGACACCCTCTTCCCTACCAGGATCGCCACCCCCAGGTTCTTTGCGTCCAGTCCTGAGTGGAACACCTGTCCCACCCACCCCCTTCTCAGGCGGACCTGGTCCGCCACCTTCAAATGGGTCTCTTGTAGCATTGCTACATCCGCCTTCAGCCCCTTCAAATGGGTCTCTTGTAGCATTGCTACATCCGCCTTCAGTCCCTTCAAGTGCGAGATTACTCTCGTTCTCTTGACCGGCCCATTCAGCCCCCTCACATTCCAAGTGATCAGCCGGGTTGAAGGGCAGCCCGTATTGATAGATTATTGATTGGGGTCTTGGGTGGGTACGATGTAGAGTGCCCCCTTCAGGACGATTCCTCTTTTACAGTTATTCCCCCTTTCCACCTTTTGTAACCATCGGGGTATTCCCCTCGTCTCAGTTGTTTTATTTTGCTGTCAGCACCCTGGGCCTCATTAACATCTTCTTGGTTTGTTTGACTACAATCGTACTGATTTGCTCCGGAATGGGCGGTCGCCATGGTTCCCCCTGTCGGGCTCCCTGTTTAGCGAGCTTGTCGGCTCGGATATTCCCCATCGGAGAAGTCTTGTGGTCTGACCTTCACCCCCATACTCCTGTCCTGGGGCAGGTTGAAGTCTGTATCTCAGGAGGGGGCCTGAGGGAAGAGGTTTCCCGCCTGCTGAAACTAAACCCCTTCGTTCCCATAGTGACAGGAAATCTGTGTGGTAGTTGCAGACGGACAGACTGTGGGTCGGGCAGGGCTGAATGAACTGTGGGATCTGGCACATTCTGATCCATTTAGTTTCCTCGTTGTCATCCGCCCCGTGTAACTCTCTCTGTGGATCTGGATCAAAGAATGTGAAGGGGTCAGATGTGGGTCAAAGACGGGCATCTTCTTGTCAATATCGGCTAATTGTGCTGCCAGTAAGGGGGCGATGTTCGGGTCACTGAGGGGGGGGGGGGCAGAGAGGCCAGGGTTATTCCGGGCCGGAGGGGGGGGGGGCAGACAGGCCAGGGTTATTCCGGGAGGGGGGGGGAGAGGCCAGGGTTATTCCGGGAGGGGGGGCAGGGAGAGGGCCAGGGTTATTCGGCGGGGGGGGTGGGGGCAGAGAGGCCAGGGTTATTCCGGGAGGGGGGGGGGCAGAGAGGCCAGGGTTATTCCGGGCGGTGGGGGGGGGCAGAGAGCCAGGGTTTATTCCGGGAGGGGGGGGCAGAGAGGCCAGGTTATTCCGGGAGCGGGGGGGGGAGAGGCCAGGTTTTCCGGGGGGGGGGCAGAGAGGCCAGGGTTATTCCGGGCGGTGGGGGGGGGGGGGGGGGGCAGAGAGGCCAGGGTTATTCCGGGGGGGGGGGCAGAGAGGCCAGGTTATTCCGGGGGGGGGGGAGAGGCCAGGGTTATTCCGGGGGGGGGGGGGCAGAGGCCAGGGTTATTCCGGGAGGGGGGGGGGGAGGCCAGGGTTATTCCGGGAGGGGGGGGGCAGAGAGGCCAGGGTTATTCCGGAGGGGGGGGGGAGAGGCCAGGGTTATTCCGGGAGGGGGGGGCAGAGAGGCCAGGGTTATTCCGGGCGGTGGGGGGGGGGGGTGGCAGAGAGGCCAGGGTTATTCCGGGTGGGGGGGGGGAGAGGCCAGGTTATTCCGGGCGTGGGGGGGGGGGCAGAGGCCAGGGTTATTCCGGGGTGGGGGGGGGGGGGGGGGGGGGGGGGGGGGGCAGAGGCCAGGTTTATTCCGGAGGGGGGGGGGGTCAGGGTTATCGAGAGGGGGGGAAGAGAGGGGGGGCAGGGTTATTCCGGGGGGGGGGGGGGGGGCAGGGGGGGAGGCAGGGGAGTATCAGGGAGGGGGTGGGAGGGGGAGGAGAGGCCAGGGTTATTCTGGGGGGGGGGGGGGGGGCCGAGAGGCCCGGGTTATTCCGGTGGAGGTGGGGGGGGGGGGGGTGGGCAGAGCAGGTGGTTATTCCGGGGGGGGGGGAGTCAGGAGAGCCATGCGTTATTCCGGGTGGGCGGGGGGCAGAGATGGCCAGAGTTATTCTGGGAGGGGGGGTGGTTCTCTGTCTCTTTCTGACAAGGGGAGTGGTCCCTGTGGGGGGTCCCGTTTTCTGGTTTGTTTGGTGGAGGGACCCTGACTGCTGCCTGCAAATCGCTACATTTCTGCTCCAGCTTCTCTGCCCTGACTAGGGCCGCCTCTCGCTCCCAACTGCCTTCTGTTCTCCCCAAATCTGCTCTTTCACATTGTGTCAGCAACTGAGCCATTGGATCAAATTCTCCTGGATTCTCTGTCCCTCTTCCTCAGCTCGGAGTCTGAGTTTTCCCAACTCCTCTTTGACACCCTCTAGCTGCTCCCTGAGCTTTCTAACTTCACCATCTTTGCCCCTGTGAGTGTTGAAGGCTGCAGGCTGCTGCTATAGCCCTGCTCAATCTGGAGGCATGTTTGTGTCTGTCTGCCCGAAACCTTCCCACTCATACTTCCCGTGTTGTGTATGAACTTGTCAGGTTCTGGCAACATGAGCAGGATGGAAATGTTTCTTTACCCAGAGAGTAGTGGGGGCATGGAATGCACTGCCTGTGGAAGTAGTTAAGTCAGAAATGTTAGGGACCTTCAAGCGGCTATTGGATAGGTACATGGATTAGGGTAGAATAATAGTGTAGATTAATTTCTTCTTAAGGGCAGCACGGTAGCATTGTGGTTAGCACAATTGCTTCACAGCTCCAGGGTCCTAGGTTCGATTTCGACTTGGGTCACTGTCTGTGTGGAGTCTGCACATCCTCCCCGTGTCTGCGTGGGTTTCCTCCGGGTACTCCGGTTTCCTCCCACAGTCCAAAGATGTGCAGGTTGGGTGGATTGGCCATGATAAATTGCCCTTAGTGTCCAAAATTCTATGATTAACGTAGGACAAAAGTTCGGCACAACATCGTGGGCCGAAGGGCCTGTTCTGTGCTGTATTTCTCTATCTATCTATCTATCTCTCTCGCTCTCTTTCTCTGTCTCTCTCCCTCTCTCTCCCTGTCTCTCTCTCTGTCTCTCTCCCTGGGCGCGATTCTCCGCAAATGCGGAGAGTCGTGAAGGCTGCCATGAAACCGGCCGTGTTTCACGGCAGCCTCCGCGCCCCCTCCCGGGACCCGATTCTGCTCCCTGGTCGGGGCTAGCATCGCGGCCCCGTGAACTCTGGCATCGCGGGCTTAACGAATTTCACTAAGCCCGCGCGCCAAAGTTAGCGACGGCTGACGCATATGATGACGTCAGCCGCGCATGCACGGATTGGACGACTCCAACCCGCGCATGCGCGGATGACGTCAGTGGGCCGTTATGCCCCTCAGCCGCCCCGCGGATGGACCCATTGGGGCGGCGGAGTAACAAAGTGTGCGCGGGGTAAGTACCCGCTGCCCGCGATCGGTGCCCACCGATCACGGTAATCGGTGCCATGGTTCCCCAGAACGGCACTTTGCGGCCGTTTTTACGAACTGTGCTGGCAGATGTGTTGGAGTTCGTAAAAACGGCCGTAAAGGCCTGGGAACTCGGCCCATCGGCCAGGGGAGAATCGCCGTTCGCCGTAAAAAAACGGCGGGCAGCGATTCGTGTCAGGGGGCGGCCGTGGGGGGCGGGGGGGGGAGAATAGCGGGAGGGCGGGAAAAATGTCGGGAAGGCCCTCCCGCTATTCTCCGACCCGTCGTGGGGGGCGGAGAATCGCGCCCCCTGTCTCTCTCTCTGTCTCTCTCCCTCTCTCTCTCTCCCTCTCTCTCTCTCCCACTCTGTCTCCCTCTTTCTTTGTCTCTTGAAGTGTTGGCTAGTGTAGACTTGAGAGATGAACAGACACTTCCAAGACTGATGAAGGCTCAACTCAATTTTATTAACTATTTCTAACTAACTAACACACGGTGACTGTGGGTCTAAATGATGCTAACTTAAACTAGAGACCTAAGCCTTGTCCGAACCAGTTGATTCTCTCGGCACATGGTGTAAGTCTGTGCTGGGCTGGATGAGTTCTTGTTACGCTCAGAGGCAGCACCCAGAATGAGCGGGAACCGTGGTGCCCTCTGCCTTTATAGTGAGTGAATTCTAACTGGTGATTGGCTGCAGTGTTTGTACATGTTGATTGGTCCCTGTGTGTGTCCATCAGTGTGTGTCTGCACCATGATATACTGGTGTATATTATGACATCTCTCACTCTCTGTCTCTCTCACTCTCTTTCTCTCACTGTCTGTGTGGTGAATGTATTATATTAATAATCCACCAGTGTATTTGTGTTTGTATCTGTGCTGTTGCCCTTGTGGGCTTCTCCTATGGGCCATTGTATGGCATTATCCATAGGGGAACATGTTGGGGCATGTATGGGCTCCGCCCATGCCTCCTCCCCTTGAAGGGGAGTTCTCAGCAGTAGGCGGTTCTCAGCATTGGTTCAGTCGCAAGCAGGCACTGTTCTCGAGCGAATTGATGGTCGCATCAATTTAATCAATTTAAATGCAACGATGGAATCGGCCCTCAAACCTGTCCGACTGGAACTCGATCCGCAGGCCGCGGAGGCAAAAGAAATTATTTTGCACTGGCTCCGCTGCTTCAAGGCCGATCTCGCAGCCTTCTCGATGCCTTCCGTCACTGACGAACAGAAGCTGAGCCATCGAATCTCTGTTCAACTCGACGGGGCCTCCTCCTACGCAGACGCCCTCGCGATGCTCGAACGCCTCTATGTATGGCCCGTGAATGAGGTCTACGTGCGACACATCCTCACCACTCGCCGCCAGCGTCCCGGGGAATCGCTAGACGACTACCTACGCGACCTCAAAGTCCTCGCACGCAGCTGCAACTACCAGACCGTTAAGGCCACTCAACATATGCCGTCCGAGACGTCTACATGGCGGGAGTCTGGTCCAACTATGTGAGACAGCGCCTACTTTTAAGATAAAGATAGATAGTGTTTTGAAGAATAAAGGGATTAAGGGTTATGGTGTTCGGGCCGGAAAGTGGAGCTGAGTCCACAAAAGGTCAGCCATGATCTCATTGAATCTCCCAGTTTCCCACTGGCAGGAGGTCCTCCCCGATGCGCTCCACTCCATTAGGTTCCTACTTTGCACGGCCACAAACGAGACCCCTCCTGACCGCTTATTTGTTTTCCCTAGAAGATCCACCTCAGGGGCCTCGCTTCCGTCCTGTTCTAAGTTGATTAAAGCCACGGTTTACTTCTACTCATGTCTCGAGTGAATTGATGGTCGCATCAGTCTGTCCCTCTCACTCTGTCTCTCTCACTCTGTCTCTCCCTACTCTCTCTCTCTCTCTGTCTCTCCTTCTCTCTCTCTGTGCCTCTCTCTCTGCCTCTCTCTCTGTCTGGCTCTCTCTGTCTCTCTCTCTCTGTCTCTCTGTCTCTCTCTCTCTACCTCAGCTGACTCTCTGGGTAGAGTGTCTGTCAGCCTTGGGTGGAGGTTTCTTGCTCGATGGAATGGATGAGAGAGAGATTCAGGGTCAGCCTCCAGTATATAGACCTTTCTGGTACTTCCCAGAAAGTTCTGTCGTGTCCTCCAATCAGGGTGCAGCCCTGAATTAGTTTGGATGTGTGGGGAAAGTTGTCCTTTTCCTCTGCCCAGGTGCCGTTCTGTCCGGAGAGAGGGTTCAGATACAAATGCCTCCTTTGTCTCTGCTGAGATTATGTTTGTCTTGTGCCCATTCGCGCTCCTTCCTTCTGATGCTTCCAGCCAGCACCTGACTGCTGAAGTCCGGTGGGGCTGCGCTCTGTCTGCTTTTGCCAGACTGCGGATTTCTGCAGACTGTGGACAAGTCTGCTTTTAAATCCCAGCATCCTCCCCGTTGGCCAACTTTTAGGTTCAATGTCCCGGCAGCCATTTGGCTACAAGAGGTCAGTTGGCAAAATTAAAGCACATGGGATTGTGGGTAATGTAGTGACATGGTTCGGGAATTGGTGACAGACAGGAAACAGAGAGTGGGAATAAATGGATCTTTTCCCGAGTGGCAGGCAGTGACTAGTGAGGTACCACAGGGGTCAGTGTTTGGGACCCAGCTCGTCACGATATATATAAACGACCTGGATGAGGGAACCAAATGTAACATTTCCAAGTTTGTTGCTGACACAAAACTGGGTGGAATTGTGAATTGTGGGGAGGATGCAAGGAGGCTTCAAGGCCATTTAGACAAGTTGAGTGAGTGGACAAACACATGGCAGATGTAGGACAACGTGGCTAAATGTGAAGTTATTCACTGCGGTGTGACATACAGAAAGGAAGAGGATTATTTAAATGGTGATGTATTGGGAAGTGTGGATGTACAAAGGGATCTGGGTCCTTGTACAGCAGCCAATCAAAGTGGAGAGGCAGCTGCAGCAAGCAATTCGGAAGGTGAATGGTTTGTTGGCCTTCATTGTGAGAGGATTGGAGTTCAGAAGTAGGGATGTGTCGCTGCAGTTATACAGGGCCTTGGTGAGACCACACCTGGAGTATTGTCAGCAGTTTTGGTCTCCCTGCCTGAGAAAGGATTTACTTGTCACAGAGGGAGTGCAGCGGAGGTTCACTCGGCTGATACTGGGGTTGGGGGGACAGTGCAATGAGGAGAGATTGGTTCGACTGGGTCTGTGTTCAATCGGGTTTGGAAGGATGATGGGAGATCTGTGTGTTTGTGTGGGCGTCACCCCCAACAACCCAAAGCAATGCAGGTGGATTGGTCACAATAAATTGCCCTTTAATTGGGGAAAACTAAATTTAGTGTACCCAATTCATTTTTTCCGATTAAGGGGCAATTTAGCGTGGCCAATCCGCCTAACCTGCACATCGGTGGGTTGTGGGGGTGAGACCCACGCAGACACAGGGAGAATGTGCAAACTCCACACGGACAGTGACCCAGAGCCGGGATCGAACCTGGGACCTCGGCACCGTGAGGCAGCAGTGCTAACCACTGTTCCACCGTGCTGCCCTGGGGAAAACATTTTGTTGAACTAAATGTGTGCTGCAAGGGCAAAACTGACCAAGAATTGTACATAAGTCCCGAAAGACATGCTTGTTAGGTGAATTGGATATTCTGAATTCGCCCTCCATGTACCTGAACAGGCGCCGGAATGTGGCGACTAGGGACTTTTCACAGTAACTTCATTGCAGTGTTAATGTAAGCCTACTTGTGATAATAAAGCTTATTATTAATATAATAATTATTATTATAAGATCTGATTGAAACGTATAAAATTCTAACAGGTCTGGACAGACTGGATTCAGGGAGGATGTTTTCCCTGGTTGGGGAATCTCGAACCAGGGGACACAGTCTCAGGATACGGGGCAGACCATTCAGGACTGAGATTAGGAAATATTTCTTCATTCAAAGGGTTGTGAATCTGTGGAATTCCTGACCACAGGAGGTTACCACAAGTCCCTGAAATATTCCCTGGCTCTACACTCCTGACCCAACACTTACCCTGGAGCATCTCGACATCAAGGCCTCCTACGTCAGACTCCTATTCATTGACTACAGCTCCGCCTTCAACACCATAATCCCAGCCAAGCTCATATCTAAGCTCCAAAATTTAGGACTTGACTCCTCTCTTTGTAACTGGATCCTCGACTTCCTGACCCATAGACCACAATCAGTGAGAATAAACAACAAATCCTCTTCCTTGGTAGTCCTCAATACCGGGGCCCGCAAAGCTGCGTACTTAGCACCCGACTATACTCCCTCAGCACACACGACTGTGGGGCAAAATTTGGCTTCAACTCCATCCACAGGTTTGCTGAAGACACGACCACAGTGGGTCAGATCTCAAACAACGATGAGTGGGAATTCAGGAAAGTGGGCAGCATAATCAAAGACCCCTCCCACCCAGGTTATTCTCTCTTCTTCCATCAGGCGGAAGAAACAGAAGTCTGAGATCACGCACTAACGGATTCAAAATCAGTTTCTTCCCCGCTGTTACCAGACTCCTGAATGACTCACCTGTGGACTGAACTGATCTCTCCACACATCGTCTCGACTCAGTAGTACTACACTTCGTATGCTTCACCCAATGTCTATGCATTTACATTGTGTATCTATCGTATGTTTTTCATGTATATAACAATCTGTCTGGACTGTACACAGAGCAATATGTTTCATTATACCTCAGTACACGGGACAATAAACCCAAATATTCAAGAAAGAGACAGATAATTGTTTACATTTCAATGGCATCAAGGGGTTTGGGGAGAAAGCGGGAATGTGGCATTGAGATAGAGGATCAGACACAATCATATTGAATGGTGGAGCAGGCTCGAAGGGCCGAATGGCCTCCTCCTGCTCCTTTTTTACATGTCTCTGTATTTATGTGTGAGGTTTGGTGGGGGGCGGGGTTGCCCCTGTGCTTGCAGGGGAGGGGGTTCCCCGTATCCCTGGGGGATGGGGGCGGCGGAGGTCCGCGCTGGAGCGTCTGCGGCTGCTGACATCATACCGGCGCATGCACGGGGGACGGGGTCTCTTCCGCCACCGCCATGGTGGGCCAGGCCACCGTGGGGGCACCCCCCGGGGCCAGATCGCCCCGCTCCCCCCCAGCACCCCGGCGCCCACCCACGACCCCAATCCCGCCGGCACCAGACGTGCTTCGATTCCTGCCGGCAGGAAAGGCTTGTCAGAGGCGGGACTTCGACCCATCGCGGGCCGGAGAATCGCCGCAGGGGGCCCGCCGACTGGCGTGGCGCGATTCCTGCCCTTGCCGATTCCCGGGTGGCGGAGAATTCGGGCCACGGCGGGGGCGGGATTGACGGCGACCCCGGGCGATTCTCCGACCCTGCGGGGGGGGCGGAGAATCCTGCCTCAGCTCTCTGTGCACAGAGAGCAAAATCCCATCCAATGTGTCAAAGAGCAGCACGGAGTTAATTCCTGATGGATTGGGAAAAAGGGTCAGGAATGACCAGGATGCTGAAGAGAGTTGAGATTCTCGTCATTCACAAAAAGTCCCATCTGGTCAGTGTGTGAATAGTCCGTCCGAATCAAACTGCCTGTGCCCAGCTTCACACGCTGATCCCTGTTTGGGCAGAGATGTGAAAGTGAGTGTCTGCCTCCTCAAAACCAGATCGTTCCCCATTGGCAGCTTTGATTGGCAGCCTGCCCTGGAGAAGGAAAACTCTGATTTGAAACCCCAGCCATGGGTCAAATAGTAAAGTCTTCATTGGCTGACAGTGCGGAAGGAGACAGGCCAATGGTCTGGGTGTAGAAACAGCTGCTGAGGCTCTCCAGCTTGTTCAGTATCGAGGAAAAGGACAAGTCTAAAGTTAAAAGCTGCAGCCTTTCAGCTGCTACACTGTGACACACATTACAGCAGCTCAGAGCAGAGAGCGGCTCTGTACAAACCGCACCCACTTCAATATACTCACTGTGCAGCTTGTTCAACAAATCAACTCAACCAACACCCCCATCATCAACATGAAAAGCCCTTAGGGCTGGGGGAGGGGTCAGCCAGCAGCAGAGACATTTCAGACTCGTTTTTAATTCAAATATTATTCTTGGAAAAAATTCAGACAACCGTGTAATTCTCCAAAGCTGATTTTTATGAAAAAATCTTCATTTTCAGTGATATGAGTTTCAGTCAAAATTCATAACAAATAAATACCAAGCATCTAACTTGAGTTGGAGTCGGGCTGGGTTTACGTAAAGGGACAGGTCAGGAGGAGCTGGACAATATGTTTCAGTTTGTGTTTCCCACAAAGTAAAACACAGTTTGACCATCCATGCCTGGGGCTGCTTTGGGACAGAAGTTAATGAAGGAGAGCAGCAGGCTGCCATTCACTGACAGGACAAAATCCCCACCTCCTCCCATCCTCTCTCCACCCACCCCCACCACCAACAGACCTTCACTCTCATCGCCTGGGTTCAATTATTCCCTCTAACCCGGTTTATTCTTAATTCTGCTCCGGGTTTTATCTCCAACACCCAAAGCAATGGGACCGAGAGCGGCAAACAACAATAATTCCTTGAGTATTGCCGTGAACGTCATGAGGGAATTACTGAACTGAATGTGTTCAGCAGCAGAGCACGAACATTGAAACTGAAAGTGGTTTGAATCAGGAAGTGCTGAGTGTGAACATGGCTTCCAGACAGCACGATCAGAGTTTGTCCGAGGATTTAATTTGTCCCATTTGTCTTGATTTCTTCACTGATCCGGTTTCACTGGAGTGTGATCACAACTTCTGCCGCTCCTGTATCACCCAGTGTTGGGAAAAGAAGGAGAGAAACTCCTGCCCGGAATGTCGACAGGAGTTTCCAGAAAGAAACCTCAGAGCCAGTCGGGCCTTAGCGAATCTGGCTGAGAAAGCTCGAAAATTAAAGCTGAATGGGAAAGAGAAGGAAAGTAAACTTCACTGTGAGGAACATCAGGAAGAACTGAAGCTGTTTTGTGAAACTGACAAGAAATTGATCTGTGTGATTTGTAGTAGATTCGCAGGAACACAGAGAACACCGCTTCATCCCGATTAAAGAAGCTGTTGAAATCTACAAGGTAAAAGGGAACAGATTTGATCCCCTGATTATCTGATCACATTTTCAGGGTCTAACACTTTTATTTTCTGATTTTCTCTCCCAATCCCAGGATGGGGTGAAATCTTCCTTAGATTCTCTCACACAGAAGAAATCGACGGTTCTAGAAATGGAGCAGCAGCAGAAACAGAAGATTTCCCAAATTAGGGTAAAGTCTCCCTGTGCTGAGCTTCCAAATTTAATTCATTATTTTGTTGTTTTTATGACAGAAACATATTATTTTTAATGTTTCTTCTTATAGAAACAGTCGGTCAGTCTGCAGAGCCACATCACATCCGAGTTCACTAAAATGCACCAGATTCTCACTGAGAAAGAGCAGCGTTTCATCCGAGATCTCAGGGAAGAAGAGGAAAAAATTCTAAAACTAATGGAGGAAAATCTTTGTGAAATTCAGGAGAATTTAAACTCTATTCAGGAGAAACTCTCAAAGTTGGAAAACCAGTTGGAACAAAAAGACGGAGTGAGATTTCTGAAGGTGAGGGATTATATTTCAGTTTAGTTCAATGAAAGTTCACAGTCACAACATGATCCACACGAGCCTCCTCCCATCCTACTTCATTTCCCTGTCAATATATCCTTCTGTTCCTTTCTCCCTCATGTGTTTATCCAGCTTCTCCTTAAATGTATCCCTGGCTTTCCCTGGGTGGGTGGAATTTAATGCTGTTCCCCCCCAGGGTACATTTAGTCAGGGTGTGGGGTGAGTGGAAGGGGACATGGGTGTGGTGAATGTAATATATAGATATATATGATAATTCACACTGTCTTTGTAAGCGCAGTAGCGCTATCCTACCACTAGGGGGAGTAGCTCTGGGAGTACTCAGGAACTTGTACTGGGCTCCACCCTTGGCTCCACCCACAACTCCTCCCCCTAGTGCAGCTGTATAAATACCCTTGACCAGAGTCAGCCTGAGTTCACTAAGGGTTCATCAACGGGTAACAGGCTGGCTCTGAAGTAAGTCGATTAAAGCCTAGATTCATATCGGAAACACGTGTCTGGTGAATTGATGGTTCCATCAATGGGGAATGACACTGTGTGGAGTTTCTGTTGTCTTTCCATCTCTACACAGATTAAGTCCGTGTGGTAAGTCTTGTGGGACAGCCTTCCTGTAACCAATTCAGCCCCTTAACAGGGCAATTAATGTTCTCATCCTGCTGTCACTGGTATTCCCCCAGCAATGAGCAGGGGTCTCACAATACGGGAAGCCTGAAAATCAAACCCTGTTGGGATTACTGGTGGGATTCTGGGAGGGGGTGGGGGGGAGAGATGGTGGGAATGAGGATGTAGCGGGAATGTCCTTGTTCAGTTGCACTGTGTACCTGATTGAGGGACTGTAAGAGGTTCATGCTCCCGTTTCCTCTGACAGATAGTCTTGACTTGAGGATTTTAGAAAAAACATAGGGTGGCACAGTGGTTAGCACAGTGGTTAGTACTGTTGCTTCACAGCGCCAGGGTCCCAGGTTCGATTCCCGGCTTGGGTAACTGTGCAGAGTCTGCACGTTCTCCCCGTGTCTGCGTGGGTTTCCTCCGGGTGCTCCGGTTTCCTCCCACAAGTCCTGAAAGACGTGCTGTTGGTGAATTGGACATTCTGAATTCTCCCTCTGTGTACCCGAACAGGCGCCGGAATGTGGCGCCGAGCGGCTTTTCTCAGTAACTTCATTGCAGTGTTAATGTCAGCCTACTTGTGACAATAAAGATTATTTTATAGAAATATTAAATACACAGACTCAACCACAAACTTGTTTTTCAGAAAAACACTCCCAACACGGAATACAAAGAGCTCTAAACTAATGTAAATAACATTACACAACATTTAATTGGTTTTTCTGATTTAAATCCCTCCACAATTTAACCTCGGCTTCCACATAAACACACAAATCACCACAACTTATTAAAAAGCCTCTCCTGAAAATCCACAGACAAAACCCCACATTTCAGCCCAAACTTTCCTTATTTCAAACCCAAATCCCCCCAGGATTTGGTTGTTACCCTGAAGTTATTTTAAAAACCTCAGCCCCAATCCCTGATAAATTCCAATTCCCCACCCGGCTGCTCCTTCTGGTGTGAATTGTAGGCCCGGGAGCCAGGTTGACCGTTCTTGACCCTCCTTCTTGACTGCAGTGCCAGACCCTTGGATCTTGCCCCTTCACAGTCGGGGAGGGGGGGGGGGAGGGGAGGGGTGGGGGGCTTGAGAAAGCTGGGGGCTTCACCCTGTGCGGCTGTGAGCCCCCCCCCCCACCGGGCAGAGGATCAGTGCGGGGGTGGCGCCGACTTTCTGGTCGTAAGACCAGGTGGATCCTGCAGAGATAGCCGCAGGGTCGGAGAATCCTGCCCCCTATGTCCGGACACCATGCTCACTGCTGTGACAGACTGGAGTAAATTCCACCCCGTGTGATAGTCAGTTCCACATTCTCATCACTCTCTCGGGAAAGAAGTTTCTCCTGAACTCCCCATTGGATTTATTTGTAACTATATTATGTTTCTATCCCGATTTCTGGATTCTCTACAAGTGGAAACATCTTCACTGAATCTATCAAATCCGACCCCTTTCATCATTTGAAAGATCTCTATCAGCTCTTCTCTTTTCTACAGTAAAGTTGATCAATCTTTGCTGTTAGTTGAAGCCTCTCAGTTGCTGTCAATCTTTTTGATACTTTCTCCTGTGCTTCAATATCCTTTGTGGAACATCCTCTTTCTATTCCATGTCTGCAGCAATGGGAATTGACAATTCTCAGCAGCTTGTAACAATGTGAGGGTCATTTCTGCTTTCTGGATATAGACAGTCCGTCTCTGTCAACTCAGATTTGTGTTTTGTTTATTTCAGGAGGAAGCATCTCGGAAGAGGAGGTAGGACATGAACTTTACTGAAACTCAGGGCAAGTTGGTAAAATTACTCAGCAAAGTGTTTATGGTCAATTTACAATCAACTCTTTAATATTTACAGGATTAGCGATGAGGGTAAAATGCTGTCACTCGCAGATGGTGTCCTGTCCATCGGAAAATTCAACAGCCCTTTACCGTTCCCAGTGTGGAGAGAAATGCTGGATGTCATTAACCCTGGTAAAACTCAGATAAGTTCCTCTGTCCTGATTTTTTAAAAAAATATTTAATGTATTTGAAAATTTTTATAATAATAACATTAACAATGACATCAACATGGTATAATAAACATTTACCCCCCATCCCAATCTTCACACACCCCAACCATAAAACAACAATCCGTCCCTCTCCCCCGCCTCCCGCTTGGAATTCTGCATCTGCTGACATTTTAATTTTCCCCGAGAAAGTCGACGAACGGCTGCCACCTCCGGGTGAACCTGACCATTGACCCTCTAAAGGCGAGCTTTATTTTCTCGAGACTGAGAAACCCAGCCATGTCACTAACCCAGGTCTCTACACTCGGGAGCTTCGAGTCCCTCCACATTAACAAAATCCATCTCCGGGCTACCAGGGAGGCAAAGGCCAAGACGTCGGCCTCTTCGCCCCCTGAACTACTGTCTCTTCCGACACTCCAAAGATCGCTACCTCCGGGCTCGGCACCACCCATGTTTTTAGTACCGTGGACATTGCCTTAGCGAAACCCTGCCAAAACCCTCTAAGCTTCGGGCATGCCCAAAACATGTGGACATGATTTGCTGGGCTTCCCGCGTACCTCGCACACCTATCCTCTACCCCGAAAAACGTACTCATCCTAGCCACTGTCATGTGTGCCCGGTGGGCTACCTTGAACTGTGTCAGGCTGAGCCTGGCACATGATGAGGAGGTATTAACCCTGCTTAGGGCATCCACCCATAGACTCGCCTCTATCTCTCCTCCTAGCTCGTCCTCCCACTTGCCCTTAAGCTCCTCCACCGGAGTTTCCTCCGCCTCCGAAAGCTCCTGGTAAATATCCGATACCTTCCCCTCTCCCACCCAGGTACTGGAAACTACTCTATCCTGTATCCCCCATGGCGGCAGCAGCGGAAAGGCCGGCACCTGTTTTCTCAGGAAGTCTCACACCTGCAAATACCTAAACCCATTCCCTGCTGGCAATTCAAATTTATCCTCCAAGGCTTTCAAGCTGGGAAAGCTCCCGTCTATAAATAGATTCCTCATCCTTCTAATTCCTGCCCTTTGCCATCTCCGGAACCCACCATCCAGCCTACCCGGAACAAACCGATGATTATTATAAATCGGGGTCCAAACCGATGCTCCCTCCACTCTCTTATATCTCCTCCATTGCCCCCAGATTCTCAGAGCCGCCACCATCACCGGACTTGTGGAGTATCGGGCCGGCCAGAACGGAAGAGGTGCCGTTATCAGTGCTCCCAAACTGGTGTCTTTACATGACACCGCCTCCATCCACTCCCATGCCGACTCCTCCCTCTCTACCCACTTCCTAATCATGGCTATATTAGCCGCCCAGTAGTAATTGCAGAAGCTCGGCAGCGCCAACCCACTCTCTCCCCGACTGCGTTCCAGCAACACTTTCTTCACTTGCTGGGTTTTACCCGCCCACACAAAGCCCAAAATAACCTTATTCACCCGCTTGAAAAAGGCCTTTGGGATGAAGATGGGGAGGCACTGAAAGACAAACAGAAATCTGGGGAGCACC
Source organism: Scyliorhinus canicula (assembly GCF_902713615.1). NCBI lineage: Eukaryota > Metazoa > Chordata > Chondrichthyes > Carcharhiniformes > Scyliorhinidae > Scyliorhinus > Scyliorhinus canicula. Next base: position 4,143,189 of record NC_052158.1, read on the forward strand.
GTCATTTTCACGGTCTGTACCCTCCCCGCCAGTGATAGCGGGAGCATGTCCCATCTCTTAAAGTCCCCTTCCGTTTGTTCTACCAACCGGGATAGGTTTAACTTGTGCAGTGCGTCCCATTCCCGGGCCACCAGGATTCCCAGATATCGAAAGCTCTTCCCTACCATTCTAAGCAGCAGCTCTCCCAGTCTCTTCTCCGGTCCTCTTGCCTGGATCACGAACATCTCGCTTTTCCCCATGTTCAATTTATACCCTGAAAAATTGCCAAATTCCCCCAGGATTCGCATTACTTCCCCCATCCCCTCCAACGGGTCTGAAATATACATGAGCAGGTCATCTGTGTAAAGCGAGACCCGGTGCTCCACCCGACCCGAACCAGCCCTTTCCAGTTCCTAGAGGCTCTCAACGACATGGCCAATGGCTCTATGGCCAGAGCAAACAGTAATGGGGAGAGGGGGCACCCTTGCCTCGTCCCTCTGTGTAGTTTAAAATACCCAATCTCAGCCAGTTCATACGCACACTCGCTACTGGTGTCTGATAGAGCGACCGCACTCAGTCAATAAAGCCCTCACCAAACCCTAACCTTCCCAGCGCCTCCCACAGGTAATTCCACTCCACCCAATCAAAAGCCTTCTCCACATCCTTCGCTACCACCACCTCCACCTCCTCTCCTTCAGACGGCATCACAATAACATTTAGAAGCCTTCGAGCATTGGCCTTGAGTTGCCTGCTCTTTACAAATCCCATCTGGTCTTCCCCTATCACCCCCGGGACACAGTCCTCTATCCTTGTGGCCAGTATCTTCGCCAGCAGTTTGGCATCCACATTCAGTGGAGAAATTGGCCTGTATGACCCGCATTGCTCCGGATCCTCCTCCCGTTTCAGGATCAAAGAAATCGTGGCCTGCGACATTGCTGGGGGGAGGACTCCCTTCTCTCTTGCTTCATTAAATGTCCTCACCAGCAGTGGGCTCAATATCTCCGAAAACCTCTTATAGAATTCCACCGAGTAGCCATCAGGCCCCGGGGCCTTGCCCGACTGCATGCCCTCCAGCCCCTTGATTATTCCTCAATCTCAATTGGGGCTCCCAGCCCTTCCATCAGATCCTCATCTCGGAAACCTCAACTGATCAAAAAACTACCTCATCCCCTCCACCCCAGCCAGTGGGCCTGACTCATATAATTTACTCTCGAAGTCCTTTAACACCTCGCTTACCCCTGCTAGGTCCAGGACAGTATTCCCGCCTCTACTCTTTACTTTACCCTATCTCCCTGGCCGCCTCCCTTTTCCTGAGCTGGTGTGTTGACATTCTGCTTGCCTTTTCCTCGTACTCATAAATCGCCCCCTTGCCTTCCTCAACTGTTCCACCGCTTTCCCTGTGGTCAACAGCCCAAACTCCGCCTGTAACCTCCGCCGCTCCCTCAGTAGCCCCGTGTCCGGGGCCTCCGAGTATCTCCTGTCCACCTGGAGTATCTCCTCCACTAACCTGTCCTTCTCAGCCTGGTCCCCCTTTTCTCTGTGGGCCCGTATCGAGATTAATTCCCCTCTGACCACTGCCTTCAAAGCTTCCCAAACCGTGGCTGCAGAGACCTCCCCTGTATCATTTGTGTCCAGGTAGTTCTGGATGGACTTGTTAACCCGCCCACAGATCGCTTCATCCGCTAGCAACCCCACATCCAGTCTCCACAGTGGGCATTGCCCTCTCTCCACACTAATCTGTAGATCCACCCAATGAGGGCAGCACGGTGGCGCAGTGGTAGCACTGCAGTCTCACGGCGCCGAGGTCCCAGGTTCGAACCCAGCTCTAGGTCACTGTCTGTGTAGCGTTTGCACATTCTCCCCGTGTTTGCGTGGGTTTCGCCCCCATAACTCAAAGATGTGCAGGGTAGGTGGATGGAACACGCAAAATTGCCCTTAATTGGAAAAAATGAATTGGGTACTCTAAATTTATTTTTTAAAAGATCCACCCAGTGCGGGACATGATCCGACATTGCGATTGCCGAGTACTCAGTATCCACCACCTCCGGTATTAGTGCCCTGCCCTGAACAAAAAAGTCGATGCGAGAGCATACCTTGTGGACATGTGAGAAAAAGGAAAACTCCTTCGCCCTTGGCCGTGCAAACCTCCATGGGTCTACTCCCACCATCTGCTCCATAAACCCCTTCAATTCCTTTGCCGGCCTCCTCCCTGTCCTGGATTTTGACCGCTCCAATTCCGGATCAATGACTGTGTTAAAGTCTCCTCCCATGATCAAGTTATGTGACTCTAAGTCTTGGATCTTACAAAACACCCACCTCATCAATTCCACATCATCCCAATTCGGAGCATATATGTTCACAAGTACCACCCACACCCCCTCCAGCTTCCTACTCACCATTATGTACCTACCCCCCCTTGTCTGACACGATTCTCCCAGCCTCGAATGCCAATCGTTTGTTGATCAAGATCGCTACCCTCCTGGTCTTTGAGTCCAGCCCTCAGGGCCGGCCCAAGGCACCGGCAACTCGGGCAGTCGCCCGGGGCGCCATGTGCTAGGGGGCGCCAGACTCGGATCCCGCGCATGCGCAGTTGGGCCGGTGCCAAATGCGCATGCGCGGTGGCCGCCCTCCCCCAGGGCGGCCCCCTCCGCCCCCCCCCCCTCGGCCCCGCCCCCGCGCCTCGGGCCCGCCCCCCTCGCCTCGGGCCCGCCCACCCCGCCTCCGACCCGCCGCCCCCCCCCCCCCGAAGGGCGCCGAAGTTCAGCTTGCCCGGGGCGCCAGCAACCCTAGGGCCGGCGCTGCCAGCCCTGAGTGGAAATGAAATGAATGAAAATCGCTTATTGTCACAAGTAAGCTTCAAATGAACAGAGAACATAGAACAGTACAGCACAGAACAGGCCCTTCGGCCCTCAATGTTGTGCCGAGCCATGATCACCCTACTCAAACCCACGTATCCACCCTATACCCGTAACCCAACAACCCCCCCCTTAACCCTACTTTTTAGGACACTACGGGCAATTTAGCATGGCCAATCCACCTAACCCGCACATCTTTGGACTGTGGGAGGAAACCGGAGCACCCGGAGGAAACCCACGCAGACACGGGGAGGACGTGCAGACTCCGCACAGACAGTGACCCAGCCGGGAATCGAACCTGGGACCCTGGAGCTGTGAAGCATTTATGCTAACCACCATGCTACCCTGCTGCCCAGAAGTTACTGTGAATAGCCCCTGGTTGCCACATTCCGGCGCCTGTTCGGGGAAGGTGGTACGGGAATTGAACCGTGCTGCTGGCCTGCTTTCGTCTGCTTTAAAAGCCAACTCTTTAGCCCTGTGCTAAAGCAGCCCCTATGCTTGGCTAACCCACCCATTTCTCAATCTTGTCTGAACAAAGAACAAAGAAAAGTACAGCACAGGAACAGGCCCTTCGGCCCTCCAAGCCTGCGCCGACCATGCTGCCCGTCTAAACTAAAATCTTCTACACTTCCTGGGTCCGTATCCCTCTATTCCCATCCGATTCATGTATTTGTCAAGATGCCCCTTAAATGTCACTATCGTCCCTGCTTCCACCACCTCCCCCGGCAGCGAGTTCCAGGCACCCATTACCCTCTGTGTAAAACATGTACCTCATACATCTCCTCTAAACCTTGCCCCCTCGCACATTAAACCTATGTCCCCCAGTAATTAACCCCTCTACCCTGGGGAAAAGCCTCTGACGATCCACTCTGTCTATGCCCCTCATGATTTTGTAGACCTCTATCAGGTCACCACTCAAACTCTGTCGTTCCAGTGAGAACAAACCGAGTTTATTCAACCTCTCCTCATAGCTAATGCCCTCCATACCAGGCAACATCCTGGTAAATCTCTTCTTCACCCTCTCTAAAGCCTCCACATCCTTCTGGTAGTGCGGCGACCAGAATTGACACGATACTCCAAGTGTGGCCTAACTAAGGTTCTATACAGCTGCAACATGACTTGCCAATTTTTATGCTCAATGCCCACGGCCAATGAAGGCAAACATGCCGTATGCCTTCTTGACTACCTTCTCCACCTGTGTTGCCTCTTTCAGTGACCTGTGGGCCTGTACACCTAGATCTCTCTGACTTTCAATAGTCTTGAGGGTTCTACCATTCACTGGATATTCCCTACCTGCATTAGACCTTCCAAAATGCATTACCTCACATTTGTCCGGATTAAACTCCATCTGCCATCTCTCCGCCTAAGTCTCCACACAACCTAAATCATCTAGTCTGTAACCTTTAGGTGTGTCTCTTGTAGCATTGCCATGTCAGCTTTCAGCCCCCTCAAACACCGCGAGCTCTCTTGACCGGCCCATTCATCCCTCTGACATTCCATGTAGTCAGCCTGGTCGGGGGGGCTTACCGCCCCTCCCCCTGCCGACTAGCCATCACTCTTTTTAGGCTAGCCTCCAGCTCGCGCCCTCCGCTTCCTCGAGCCCCCCCCCCCCGCATTCGCCTTTCCCAACCTCCCATTTGACCCTTAGTAACAGTTTCTCCCCAGTCAGCAAAGCAGCTCCACCCACCTCTCCCCCCTCGCAACAACACTAGCAACCCAACCCCCCAAGTCCAGCTCCAGCTTAACACCTGCTCACCCCCCACTGTGCTTCAGAGTGTCAGCTGACCCATGCTGACTTGATAGCGCCCGCCCCTGGCACCAAGCAGTCTGTCTCCCCATTGTTCTCTCCCCTCTCCCCCCACTTGGACAAACATATTAAAAGCATCACATTCGCCAGGAAACAAACATCAGAAAAAACAGTGAAGAAACAGCCACTTTAGAAAAAAAAACACCCAAAAAACAGAACCAACCCCAACGAACACCCCCCCCCCCCCTAACCAGCTCCCTGCAAGACAAAGTTACCTTTAGCCATCCAAACAGCCCCTTATTACACACAGCACTACTGATACTGATACAGCCCAGCACAACAAATCGCCACCACAGTAATCTCCAAGGCTTCAGTGTTTTTTAATTACCTCCAGCCTCTTTTCTTTAATAAAAGTCCATACTTTGTCTGGTGTTTCAAAGTAGAAGTCCCGATCCTCGTGTGTGACCCACAGACGGGCTGGGTACAGCATCCCAAACTTCACCCCCTTCTTAAAGACGGCCGTTTTTGCCCGATTGAATCCAGCTCGCCTCTTGGCCAAATCCGCGCCCAGGTCCTGATAAACGCGCAGCTCACAATTCTCCCACTTGCTGCTCCGTTCCTTCTTGGCCCACCGCAGAACGTGTTCCTTGTCCAGGAATCGGTGAAAGCGTACCACCATCGCCCTTGGCGGCTCGTTCGCTCGGGGCTTCTTCGCGAGGGCTCTGTGCGCTCTGTCCACTTCCAGGGGCCGAGGGAACGCCTCAGCCCCCATCAACATCTCCAACATGTCCCATAAGCCCTCGCATCCGACCCCTCACTGCCTTCAGGGAGGCCGACAATTCTATGATTCTGCCTCCTGGACCTGTTCTCCAGGTCCTCCAGCTTCTCCTGCATTCTTCTCTGGCGGGCGTTCATCATCCCCACCTTGGTCTCCAGCACGGTTATGTATTCCTCGTGCTCGGACACCTTTTTCTCCACCTCCTGGATCGCTGTCCCGTGGGTCTTGATTCTGCACGACTTGATCAATCGGAGCTTTAATCGGGTCCAGCGTGTCCTCCTTCAGCTTGGTGAAGCAATCTTCAAAAAACTCCACTAGCTGCTCCGTTGACCACTGTGCCGTCTCCCTGCGGCCCGGCTTCTCCGCCATGTTTTCCTGCGTTGCCGGCTCTGCTCGCGTCTTCCTTATAGGACTTTGTCTTCTCACACGGCCACTTCTGGTCCAATTCTCCGTACACCGGAGGGGGATTTCTCCTCACTGTCTCACTCTTCACTGATTTATCCAATAAAATCCAGAAAAAAACGGGGGAAAAGTTCCAAACGTCCGTCACAGGCGGGAGCTGTCAAATGTGCGACCTACTCCTCCATGGTCGCCACCGGAAGTCCCTCTGTCCTGATTTATATCTTATATTTGAATCATTATCCATATAAATATCACAGACACCGGGCGGGATTCTCCGGCCCACCAGCTCCCTTTTCCTGGGCGGCGGCCCTCACCGGCAGCGGGATTCTCCGTCTCTGCCACCTGCCAATGGGATTGCCCATTGTGGCCACCCCACACCGCCGGGAAACCCGCGGGCGTGGGAGCGCTGCCGGCGCAACGGAGAATCCGTCGGCAGAGAGAATGTTTAAGGGCTTTGTTATAAAGAAATGAGGATAAAAATGGTCCTGATTGGAATTAAAGTCTGATTCATGCAACTCATCCACTTTCTAAAAATCATTCTCAGCTTGGCCAGCTGAAACTGTCAGCTCCCTAAACATCACCAATACAGGAACTCTCAGATGGAGCTCTGTCTCCAGAACCCATCGATACTTTACAAACTTCAGCAAGTGGAAACTCCGCCATTCCCAGCTGAACCTTTCCTCCTCTACAATCCTCATCCTCCTGATACATCTCCACCTTGTGGACCAGACTCATGTCCATGGCCAAGGTTAGGACAGGAAGCCTGGGAATGAGGCTTTGTCTGCCTGTTGAGGGAGGAGGAGTGGTGAGGGGGATGGAGTCAGCTGGTCTTCACTGTGGACCTGGGGAACAAGCCCTGGATTGCAATCCATTTCCTGAAAGTGTCAGCAAAGCCCATTTTCTCAATTGTCTTGAGGAAACGTTGCACTCACTCTGGATGAATATCTTTTATACATCCAGGGAGAGGATTAAGGTAGAGGTTTGTCTGTGGAGAATCAGGTTGGCCGTGCCACCTGGGCACCTTGGCAATGCCAGGCTGGTAGTGGTAGGGTGCCTGGGTGGCACCAGCAGTGTCAGGGTACTGATGTGTTATGTACTCTGGGATAACACAGGCTGCAACTGGATGCAGCTTTCCCCAAAAGATACTCCAGACCCTGAAGTGAGTTCAATCTGATTTATTGAACCAGTCGCACAGTTAGCACAGTTCTCTATGAGTTCGACTCTCTGCCAACCTAAATGTGGTTACTCTGTCTGACTGAACCAGACTAGCTCTTAGCCACGTGCTGGAGGTGTGATACTGTACATACACCCTGACTCACTCTGTAGATGTTCATCAGTGGAAAGAGGTGGAGTGTGAGTGCCTCGTGCCTTTTACAGTGAGATACCACCCCTCAGTGTCCTGCCTGCTCATTGGTCATGTCCTGTTCTCTGTGTTCATTAGCTGCCTGTCTGTATATCATTATCTGCATACTGCATATCGCGACATCTCCCCTTTTTTTATGTTATGTGGTGGCATATATTAACATCTTTACAAGCGGTGGTATATGTGAACGTATTTACATGTGAAGACAGCTGTCTAATGTGAGAAAACAGAATTTAGCAAACAAAACAAATGTTCATAAGTCCCGTCTCTGGGGCTTGCGTCTGATCCTTGTCGACCACCGGAGAGGTGGTGGTGGGGACGACGGAGCCTTGACAGGCGGGATAGAAGCCTGACTGCTGGCCTCGTAGTTCGAGGTATCAGGAGGTGGCAAAACAACAGACGGAAATGGAGAAGAAAGCGGTTGCGGGCAGGCAACTTTGCACAGTGCCCGTCTGTTTCATCTCACAACAGAACCATCAGCCATACGTACAACATACGAGCGGGGCGCTGCCTGTCGAATAACGACAGCTGGAGCTGACCAGCCACCATCCGGTATCTTGATCCTGACAGTGTCTGCCGGGGATAACACGGGTAAATCAGTGGCATGAGCATCATAGCCCTGCTTTTGCTGGTTTCGGAGCTGCTGCACCTTCTGCAGCACCGGGAGGTGAGCCAGGTTGGGCAAGTGTATGGCTGGAAGTGTCGTCCGCAGGTCCCTGTTCATTGGGAGTTGAGCCGGCGACATGCCCTGTACGCAAGCAGCGCAAGGTAGATGTCAGAAGCAGAATCCGCGGCCTTGCAGATGAGCTGTTTCACAATGTGCACCCCATTTTCAACCTTCCCATTGGACTGCGGATAGTGTGGGCTGGAAGTTACATGTTTGAAATGGTATGACTTGGCAACATAGACCACTCGTGGCTGCTGGAGCACGGGCCATTGTCACTCCTGACAGTGTGGGATACCATGCCTGGAAAACGTCTCCTTACAGGCCTTGATGATGGTCCGAGATGTGAGGTCTGAGAGCTTCACGACTTCAGGTTAGTTCAAGAAATAGTCAATAATCAAAATGTAGACACGACCATTCGTACAAAAGAGGTCGATGCCAACCTTGGACCACAGGGAGGTCTAGATTTCATGCTGCTGGAGCGTCTCCTTGCTCTGTGCTGGCTGGAAGTGTTGACAGGTCGCACAGTTGAGGACCATGTTCGAGATGTCCTGGCTAATACCGGGCCAGTAGACAGCCTGTCTGGCTCTGCATCTGCACTTCTCGACACCCAGGTGTCCCTCATGGATTTGGCAGAGCACCAAGCTCTGGAGACTGAGTGGAATGACAATCTGGTCCAGCTTGAGGAGGATACCATCTCTCACCGTCAGGTCATCCTTTACATTGTAAAATTGAGGACACTGCCCTTTCTGCCAGCCATTGGCGAGGTGGTGCATGACACGCTCCAAGAGGGGGTCTTTGGCTGTCTCCTCGCGGATACGAACCACCTTCTCATCAGACGCCGGGAGGGTGCTAGCACAAAGCTGCACCTGTGATTCAATCTGCCGGATGATTTCCAGCGGTTCACTAGGCAATGTGAGGGAGGGGGACAATGTATCGGCAATGATGAGCTCCTTGCCAGGCGTGTACACTAAGTCAAAGTCGTACCTTCTGAGTTTAAGGAGGATGCGCTGCAACTGAGGCGTCATGTCGTTCGGGTCCTTGTGGATAATGTGGACCAGAGGCCTATGATCCATCTCGACAGTGAATGACTGCAGGCCGTAGACATAGTCGTGAAACTTGAGATTGCCAGTGAGAAGACCCAGGCATTCCTTCTCTATTTGCACATACCTTGTTTTGGTGGGCGTCATGGCCCTCGATGCACAGGCTACCGGTGCCCAGGATGAAGGGTCATCGCGTTGAAGCAGCACCGTACCGATGCCATCCTGGCTCGCATCTGTCGAGATCTTCGTCTCCCTGTCTGGGTCAGAAAATGGCAAGACGGGTGCAGTGGTGAGCTTGGCTTTCAGCTCCAACCACTCTGCCTGATGGGCTGCCTTCCACTCAAAGGCAGTGGACTTTTTCACCAGGTTTCGTAGGGCCATGGTGTGTGAGGCCATGTTTGGGATGAACTTGCCCAGAAAATTGACCATGCCCAGGAAGCGCAACACCGCCTTCTTGTCTTCAGGGACCTTCATGGCTTTGATGGCCTTGACCTTGTCTGTGTCCGGGCGCACGCCCTGCTGAGAGATCTGGTCACCTCGGAACTTGAGTGTCGACATGTCAAAGCAACATTTGGACCTGTTCAGCTTCAGGCCATTGGCATGGACACGGCGGAATACCTGCTGGAGACGGGAAACATACTCTTCAGGGGTCGTGGACCATATGATGATGTCGTCCACGTACACACGAACCCCTTCAATACCCTCCACCATCTGCTCCATGATGCGATGGAAGATCTCTGATGCCGAGACAATGCCGAACGGCATGCGGTTATAGCAGTGTCTGCCAAACGGTGTGTTGAAGGTGCAGAGCCTCCTGCTGGACTCATCCAGCTGGATTTGCCAAAATCCATGTGACGCATCTAACTTGGTGAAAGAACGTGCGTGTGCCATCTGACTGGTGAGTTCCTCCCGCTTCGGGATGGGGTAGTGTTCCCGCATTATATTCTTATTGAGATCCTTCAGTCTGTATATCATTATCTACATGTCTGCATATCGTGACAGGTACCCTGCCCAGTGGGCTTGCCCCTGGGAGCCTCTGATCCCCTGGGAGACCCCCACGATGCCGTTCTGCCTGGTACCTGTTTGTGGGAATCAGTACCGAACGGCGCCCGCCCGAGGTCTCCGAGGGGAAGGGAGATTGATCCCACACCTCGGGAAACTGAGGAATCTGCATATTAAAGTGAGACCAGCTGCCTCGCTTTAATATGTCAATTTCTGCAAAGTGACCCCGCCCACAATGGGCAGGATTCACATCACAACGTCTCGAGAGATCACGTTAGATGTCACGGGACGTTGTGAGCCGGGTAGATCCCGAGAGCGGGGTCTCCTGGCTTTTATCGTCCACGCTGAGCCGCGGCGAGCTGCTTTTCGGGCGCAGCGTGGCCATTGGATCGCGCCCTGAGTGTTGCCGTGGGGACTGAATTGCGGCTCTTCCCGTTCCCTTGGGGGCGCTATTCGGGAAGCGAGTCAGGACATGCAAATGAGCCAGTGCTCTTCCCACGGGAATCAGAGCAATTCCCATTCCCGCTGGTGTCTGATTCGCTGGGGCCTGAATTAGCGCTGGAGAGCCTGACAAGCTGGAGCTGTTTATAAACGCTCCGCTCCCCAAACACTCCCATTCCAGCCAAGAAGGTGGCTCCACGGAGACCTGCCCCCAGACTTTCTGAGTCAGTGGCCAATCGCATGCTGGACGTGGTGGAGCAGAGGCAGGACACCCTCTTCCCCAGGGTGGGCAGGAGACCCAAGCACACCATCATCAACAGGGCCTGGGAGGAGGTGGCAGAGATGGTCAGTGCTGCCAACCTCACCAGGAGGACAGGGGCCCAGTGCCGAAAAACGATGAACGATCTCCTGAGGGCAGCTCGGGTGAGTCACCACCTCTGTGTCCCTGGCATCACTCCTGTCCCTCACTCCTCACAACCCACCTGCCTGCATCTCCCTCACACCCCACCCTGCACCAAACCCCAACACCTGTATTGTCCACTTTGGCCTGGTGCCTGGCACACACATGCCACCAGCTACAGACCTCCCGTAGAACTCACCTCCATGCGTCTCACCATGTCCTTTATGTGTTCCCGAGGACAAGGTGACCCACAATCACCGGGAGCGGCAGAAAACCGGCGGGGGCATCCCAGACCTGAGAGTGCAAACCCCCGGGGAACAGAAGGCGATGGAGCTCGCGGGCGAGGCAGAGGAAAGGGCCGTCTCAGAAACAGAGGTCGGCATGTGGTAACCAAGTGAGAGCCCAATGCAAAGCTGATGTCCCAACAGCAACTGAGTGACCCCCTCTCCCACAGACCTCTCCTTCCCAAGATCTCACCGTGTCTCTTGTCTTTTGTCTTGCGGGATCACCATCAGACGAGGCTGAGCCGTCCGGGGTCGCTGACCCCCAGCCACATCCCCAGAACACCCCGGGGCACCAGTCCGGGGAAGACACCGACTTCTCGTCACTGCTGTCACCTGCACCCTCCACCATCGCAGAGACTATCACCTCGGGGGGCATTTTAGTGAAGAGGCTCCTGGGTCACCTTCTGCTGCTCACTTCACACAGGCTGCAGCACATCAGGTGGAGGCAGGGACTCCCGAGGGAGCGGGCAGTCGGAGGGCTGCCCGATCCCAGGAAGCAGCTGTAGTCCGGACAGGGATCGAGCTTCTGGGATGTATGGCGGGGGCAGGGCCCCAGGACACTTGAACCTGGGGTCACCCTCAGTGAGAGGTGGCAGGAAACGGGGCCAGAAGTGTGAGGCCGCCGTGTATGTCAGCTTACCCAGTGAGTGAGCCGTTACCACTCACTATCTCCCCAAACCCCCTCCCCACAAGCTATATGGGCCTGTGAGATGGATTGGCCGGCACACATGCAGGGATGACCCGGGCGGACAGTGGAATGTGATCCTAAAGGCAGGAGTCAGACTGTGTCAAACGATGAGGAGATCCAGAGCTCATCTCCCAGCGAGTCGTCATCATCCTCCGTCCCGTGGACAAGACCCGCTGATACTGCCAACCCAGCGCCAACTCTGCGCAAGGAACTCTTCGTCCCTGGCCTGCCTCCGATGGGGTCTGGCCCGCGATCGGGGCCCACCAATCGGCGGCCCCTCCCCCCAAAACCACCGGGCCTACGCACTCAGATTCTCACACACACAGACACACTCACATTCTCACTGTGGGGATACTGGTAGGACCCACGGAGGGAGGGAGGGGGAGCTGGGGTAGTGGGATGGAGTGAAGGGAGGAGGGACAGGGAAGGTGGAGTGAAGGGAGGAGGGACGGGGAAGGTGGAGTGAAGGGAGGAGGGACGGGGAAGGTGGATTGAAGGAGGAGGACGGGGAAGGTGTGTGAAGGGAGGAGGGGACGGGGAAGGTGGAGTGAAGGGAGGAGGGAAGGGGAAGGTGGTGGAAGGAGGAGGGACGGGGAAGGTGGAGGAAGGGAGGAGGGACGGGGAGGTGGATTGGAGTGGAAGGAGGAGGGAGGGGAAGGTGGAGTGAAGGCGAGGAGGGACGGGGAAGGGTGTGAAGGGAGGAGGACGGGGAGGGTGGAGGTGAGGTAGGAGGGACGGGGGAAGGTTGGAGTGAAGGGAGAGGGACGGGGAAGGGGAGGAAGGGAGGAGGGACCGGGGAAGGTGGATGTTGAAGGGAGGAGGGATGGGAAAAGGTGGATGAAGGGCAGGAGGGCCGGGGAAGGTGGAGTGAAGGGAGGAGGGGACGGGGAAGGTGATGAAGGAGGAGGGACGGGGAAGGTGGAGTGAAGGGAGGTAGGGACGGGGAAGGTGTCAGTGGCTATGAGGAAAGGGCACCACATGAAGTTGGGGGGGGTATGGGAGGAAGGACAGGGGCGGGGAGCTGCCGGTGACCTTAGTTGGCCCAATTGAGAGGTGATGAGGTTGCCCGTGTACGGCGGCCCTGGAGCACACGTTGGCGGCCTGTCCTGTCAGCCCGGGCGTCCTTCCTCCTCCAGCATGTCGCCCTCTGCTGGCTGATGTTATGAAGGACACAGCAGGCCAGCAGGATGTTAGAGACCCTCCTGGGGCTATATTGGAGAGTCCCACCAGAGCGGTCCAGCCATTGGAATGGCTTCTTGAGGATGTCGATGCTCCGCTCAATGACGCTCCAGGTTTCTGCATGGGCCTCGTTATAACGGGTCTCCGCGTCGGTCTGGGGCCTCTGGACAGGTGTCATTAACCATGACCTCAGCGGTTAACCCTTGTCGCCAAAGAGCCAACCCCTCACCTGAGGGAGCACCTCAAAGGAGCCGGGAACCGACGAGTGCGCCAGGATATAAGCGTCGTGCCCGCTGCCTGGGTATCGGGGGCAGACGTGTGTGATGTACAGCTGGTGGTCACACACCAACTGCACATTCAGGGAGTGGAAGCCCTTCCTATTGATGAAGGGCCCCCCTGATGATCCGGTACTTGTAGGGGGACATGCGTACCATCGATCACCCCCTGGACCTGGGGCATGCCAGCGATGGAGGGAAATCCTGCTGCCCGGGCATCCTGGTGTGCCTGGTCCAGACTGAAGGTTATATAGTCCGCTGCCCGGGTGCATAGGGCATCCGTCACCGCGCGGATGTACCTGTGAGCCGATGTCTGCGAGATCCCAGACAGGTCCCCGCTCGGCCCCTGGAAAGTCCCAGAGACAGAGAGGTTCAGGGCGACCGTCACCATGACGACCACCGGGAGAGGGTGACCTCCTCCAAACCCCAGCAGTGCCAGCTGCACCACCGCCTGGCACAGGTGGCACCTGGTCTCACTGGTTAGCCGATGTCTTCGGCGGCACAGGCGGTCCGGCAGCTCCTCGAAGGACAGGCGCCGATGGTAAACACGTGCCCTGATGCGGCGCCTCCTTCACACCTCCTCCTCGGCCTGTTGGACGGCCGGCACTCGAGCCTCACCGGCTGGGCCCTGCTCTTCTGGGGCAGGCTCCTCTTGTGCAGGATCCTCCCTGAGCAGGCCCTGTGCCTCCAGCCTCCGTGTGTCCGTAACGGCAGCTGTGGCCAGGTAGATAGCGAGCATTCCTGGCTGGACTCCAAAATTCATTCTCCGCGGGGGGGAATAGAGAAGACATGTTAGCACGATGAGTATTCCCAAACCCATCCCGATCCAACAGGCTACACGGTGACCCTGAGTTGTACTTCAGCTCCACCCTCCACATGTCCCCACAAACCCCACCCCCACCCCTCAGCCGCTCCCCCGATATGTTGCCGTCCGCACTGCACCCCTGTCCCCATCAGTGAGTGGGACCGGGCCTGTGATGTGGGGAGGCTCTATCCTCACCGACCATCCCTGTCGACAGGGGTACCGGTGGGTGACGAAACCCGTGTCAGCGACAGGCTCTCTGGCCCGTGTCCTGTTTCCTCCAGTGGGGTTTACTGTGGGTCTCCTCACTGGGTGGGCCGTGTGTTATCCCACCAGCAGGGTGGCACCTGGTTGTGGGGTGGAGAGGGTCACCGTGTGCCACCAATCGCCTCCATGCTTAGAGGCTTGTGTGTGGGCAGGTCCGACAGATGGGGGTGAGGCAGGGAAGTGTGTGTCTGCTGGGAGCTTAGCTGCAGTGTGATGTGGGTCCTGGGTGTGACACACAGGTTGTTACAACCTGTCCGGGGGCAGGGTGGATGGGAGCAGGGGCGCGGTGGGCAGGCAGGGCTTGGAGACAGCTGGTGGTCCTGAGGGGTGGGCTGGCTGATAGTGTGACTGGTGAAGCCTCTGCCCTGAGAGGGGCAGTGTGCCAGGGAGGGTGCCAATGGCCACGGTGCATGTGTCCTTTGTTTGGGGTGAGCTCTGCTATTCCCCTGCTTCCCCTGCAGTGGGGCTGAGCTTCTGATGAGGGAACTGAGGAGTGGCAGCACCTGGTGTGTGACTGATTGAGCTTGGCCACGCCCATCCCGGTGATGGCTCAGCCGGGGTCTGAGGCTTTCCAGAGGGGCGGCCTGGGTGGGCTCCCAAATGACCAGAGGCTCTGTGAACATTTCCAGGACACAGTGAGCAGTCAGCAGAGTGAGCAGCCAGGGGCCTGTGAGAAGCAGCAAAGGGGTGTGTTTAAAACCCAGACTGCAGCAATGGGGGTCTGAGCCAGGCCACCCCGATCCCGAGGGGGACACCCCGAGTGCACAGACCTGTCACCAAGTCGCTCCCCGTTACTCCCCCGGCCCAGGCAGCCCCCCCCCCCCCCCCCCCCAGCAAGTCCGACAGTTATTGAGGCTTTTTGAGAGTTTATTACCCTCTCTCTGCCCCTCAGCAGCCATGGAGCCCAGTCCCCGTTTGGAAATATTTGCACTAATTCACACCCGCGTGACTTCTGCCTGAGAGGGCGGAGCATCGTGGAAGGGCGGAGCATACTGTGTCCAATCCGCTGATTAGATTTAAATCTATGTAAATGAGGGTTTTACATGGGCCGGCTGCAGGGCACAAACTTTGATTTCACCGCCAGGGAGGGACTGGAGCCTGGCGTCGGAATCAGTGCCGGGCACAAACCTCGATTTGTGCATTACGCCCGATTCTCCGCCCGATCGCACTTCCGGTGTCGTGAAGCGGAGAACCCGCCATATTTGTTTCCACGGAGCAGAACGGAAATATCTCGGTGTTAAGATCTTCTAAATTTGAGAAGAGATTAGTTTATTTTGATGATCTCTCTCTCTCACACACACACACACACACAAACACACACAGTTACACACACACCAACAGTCTCACACACACACATCAGGTCGGCTTATTTTGATGTTGAGGAACAGGAAATCAAATCAAAAATGGTGAAATCTTCCCCTGATCCCCAGTGAGTCTCCCCCCGGATCCCCAGTGAGTCTCCCCCGATCCCCAGTGAGTCTCCCCCGATCCCCAGTGAGTCTCCCCCGATCCCCAGTGAGTCTCCCCCGATCCCCAGTGAGTCTCCCCCGATCCAGTGATCTCCCCCCGGATCCCCAGTGAGTCTCCCCCGATCCCCAGTGAGTCTCCCCCGATCCCCAGCGAGTCTCCCCCTGGATCCCCAGTGAGTCTCCCCCTGATCCCCAGTGAGTCTCCCCCAGATCCCCAGTGAGTCTCCCCCGATCCCCAGTGAGTCTCCCCCGATCCCCAGTGAGTCTCCCCCGATCCCCAGCGAGTCTCCCCCCGATTCCCAGTGAATCTCCCCCCGGATCCCCAGTGAGTCTCCCCCGATCCCCAGTGAGTCTCCCCCGATCCCCAGCGAGTCTCCCCCCGATTCCCAGTGAATCTCCCCCCTGATCCCCAGTGAGTCTCCCCCCGATCCCCAGTGAGTCTCCCCCCGATTCCCAGTGAATCTCCCCCCGATCCCCAGTGAGTCTCCCCCCGATCCCCAGTGAGTCTCCCCCCGATTCCCAGTGAATCTCCCCCCGGATCCCCAGTGAGTCTCCCCCGATCCCCAGTGAGTCTCCCCCGATCCCCAGTGAGTCTCCCCCGATCCCCAGCGAGTCTCCCCCCCGATCCCCAGTGAGTCTCCCCCGATCCCCAGTGAGTCTCCCCCCGATTCCCAGTGAATCTCCCCCCGGATCCCCAGTGAGTCTCTAATTTTCTGTTTTCTCTCCCAGTCTCTGTGACCCTGGATATGGAAACAGCGAATCCCTGGCTCGAGGTGTCTGAGGATCTGAAGAGTTTGAGACGGACCGGGACCCAGAGGAGTCTCCCTGACACCAGGAAGAGGTTTACACACTATCACTGTGCGCTGGGATCAGAGGGATTCACATCGGGGAGACATTACTGGGAGGTGGAGGTGACGGGGAATCGGCGCTGGAGTCTGGGAGTAGCCGCAGAGTCTGTGGAGAGGAAGGGAGCGTTCAGTCTGAGCCCAGAGACTGGATTCTGGACCATTGGGCGGTTGATGATCAGTTTGATATAAACTCCTCTCCTCCATCCCGTCTCCCTGTCGGTCAGATCCCCGGGAAGGTGGGAGTTTATCTCAGTTATGAGTCTGGGACAGTTTCATTTTACAACGTGGACACCAAGTCCCATCTCCACACCTTCACTGGGAATAAATTCACTGAGAAACTTTATCCTTTCTTCTGTACTTGGGATGTAAACCAGTTTCTGAGAATCTGCTCCGGTTCTGATCCTGATCGGGAAAGGGGCGGGGCCTCGGAGTGGTGACATCATCACTGACATCACAAGGTCAGGGGTCGGGGATCAGAAATCACTCTTGACAACAGGTTGTAGTAAATGAGTCATTTAATTTCCAAATTGTAAAATCTCAATCAGACTGTAAATAAGAACAACACAAATAGAAATGTCAGAGAATTAAAATAAAACCAAATTTAATATCCTGAACTTTTGCTTGCCGTTCATTGTAGTGCCAATTGCAGCCACACGATGGTGATGTTGAGCTGTACAAAGATCAGTAAAGTTTTACAGCGCAGTATCGCCACCTGCTGCTGGATACCTGGTACTGGCAGGAATAAAAAAAAACAAAAAAATGCTCAAACACTCGCTGATCTGACAATTCAGGCCGGACCTTTCTTCACAACTGAAAGAGAATTGGATCAGAAACAAAGGAGGGAAAATAAACATTAGTTTGGACTAAAAAAAAAAATCTTTATTGTCACAATTAAATGAAGTTACTGTGAAAATCCCATCTTGAAGCCGCAGCAGTCCCTGAGGTGTAGGTACACCCACCGTGCTGTTAGGGAGGGAGCTCCAGGATTTGGACCCGGCGACACTGAAGGAACGGCCGATATATTTCCCAGTCAGGATGGGGAGTGACTTGGAGGGGAACCTCCAGGTGGGGGTGATCCCAGGTATCTCTTGTCCTTCTAGATGGTGGTGGCCATGGGTTTGGGATCACTGCCTGTGCGGAGTTTTGCAGTAAAATGGACGATAGTCATGAGTAGCGATAATCAGCAAAGTGACAGGATATTGCTCGTTCAAACTTGAACAATTGCAAACCTTGCATTGATATAACAGCACCCTGCAAATAACACTGACAGCTTTTAAGATAAGTCACACGATACTCACATTTTAATCAATTAATTGTTTGATTATAACTTAACTAAACTAATCATTTAACATTAATTTCCGTACATTACAGAAGAATTCTGAAACAACATTCCAGTAACCATTATAATCAATTTTGATGAGCATTAAGTATTAAAGACCCAAGAAGTAGCGCTTTTGGCTGATATTTACACAGCTAGTTACATGTGGGAAAATGGTCATATACTTACATTGAAATAAACCTGGACAAACTAAAGCTAATTGTTGGAAATTAACTGGGAGACCTGTAGAAATGTTTAACAAATCCTCAGAAAAGTTTTGTCAGATTAGGAAATGGGTTTTGAAATTGGAATTCCCTCCCTAACAGCACGGTGGGTGTACCTGCACCTCAGGGACTGCAGCGGCTTCAAGACGGCAGCTCAGCACCACCTTGTCAAAGGGAAACTAGGGATGGACAATAAATTCTGACCTCGCCAGCGATGTCCAGAACCCATAATGGAAGAATAAAAACTGTTACAAAGCCTGGAGATTGCTGCATTTGGACATGAACTGCTTCAATATCTGAATAATAATCTTTTATTGTCACAAGTATGAAGTTACAGTGAAAAGCCCCTAGTCGCCACATTCCGGCACCTGTTCGGGGAGGCTGGTACAGGGATTGAACCCGTGCTGCTGGCTTTATTCTGCATTAACAAACCAGCTGTCTAGCCCACTAAGCTAAACCGCCCCATTAGCTACGATGTTGAATGTTGGGCGATTAAGACTCTGCCTGCTTACTCAGGTGGATATATAGGATCCCACTGAATCATTTTGAGTTGGGGAGAGTTCCTCCCCGTGTCCTGGTCAATATTTATCTCTCAATCAATATGGCTGTGAAATTTTATAGATGCTGATTGACCTTTGAAATCATGAAACAAATGGAGGATTTTCCTTTAAATGATGTGTGTGGTGTGAATTTAGTTTATTTAATATCACTGTTAAAAGGCACTAAATCTTTGTTTTAAGCAGAGTAAAAGGCAGCTTTGAAGAAGGTTAACTTTTTTATTTGAAACTGAAGTTAAGTTGTCAGCTTCCCCACCCCTCAGGGTTCTCAGACACTGAATAGAAACACAAGTTGCTGCAGTCCCAGAGGCTGCTTTCCCCTTTTTGAGAGAGAGCTGACTGGTGGTGGGTTTAACCTGAGGGTCACCACATTTCAGGCGAGGAGCAAGGTTGAACCTTCCTGAATAACCATAGCTGATATGGGAGTTGAACCCACACTGCTGGCATCGCTCTACATTACAAACCAGCCGTCCAGTCAACTGAGCTAAACCATCTCCCTTTAACCCTACTCCCATTTGCCGTGTTATATTGGCCAATGTAAAACAATCTTACTTTTCAGTTCAGCGATGCTAGAATGCCCATTGCTGTGAATGTTTGTGAAACAAGTGCATTGAGTGAGAGAGTTCCAGCAGGCTGATAGCGATATGGTGAAGGGTTTACCAGGTGTGGGCCATGAAAGCAACGTGAACAATGTGAGGGATGAAGCAGAAATTCCACATTCTATACCACCCGCATGTCCTCACGCTTGGTGGAAAGCCGACTGATGGGGATTTTTTTCAGGGCCAGAATCGTCCCCCGAGCCTTCGTTTGTCAACAAAGGGTTTCTTGATATCACGATGAGTGGATCGAATTGGCTGAAGACTGGCTTCTGTGATGCTGGGGCCCTCCGGAAGTGGCCGAGGTGGATTATCTTCACCACGCAAGTAGTCCTGTGTTATCGTGCACCAGGCTGACACCTCATTTTTAGCTCTGCCCAGTGCTGCGTCTGGATGCCCTCCTGTATTCCACATCAGGCATTTTCAAAGTCGGGGTCGTGACCCACGGGGCGGTGACGGGAGGGTTGCGTAGCCGTCCGTCGCGGCGTTCTCGATTGCGCAAATTTGCGCACAATAGCCGGCTTTTAACAATGCCGGCTGCGAGCGGCCTTCAAAATGACGGCTGCGACCTGATGGAACCATCAATTCACCAGACACGTGTTTCCGATATGAATCTAGGCTTTAATCGACTTACTTCAGAGCCAGCCTGTTACCCGTTGATGAACTCTTAGTGAACTCAGGCTGACTCTGGACAAGGGTATTTATACAGCTGCACTAGGGGGAGGAGTCTTGGGCGGAGCCAAGGGTGGAGCCCAGGACAAGTTCCTGAGTACTCCCAGAGCTACTCCCCCTAGTGGTAGGATAGCGCTACTGCGCTTACAAAGACAGTGTGAATTATCATATATATATATATATATATTACATTCACCACACGACCATATAAAAAATTGTGGGTGCACTGCCGTCATTTTGAAGGCGGCTCGCAGCCGGCATTGTTAAAAGCCGCCTGTTGCGCGCAGGAGAAGATTTTTCTTTAAGTTGTAATTTAATGTTCCTGCCTGAAGGGAGGCAGAGAGCAGGTCACGCCCCCTGAACATCGACATCACGGGCTTTGGATGCGATTGTGATATTTTGCCAGCAGCAAACAAGGTAAGATAAAATGGTGGGTCATGAAGGTCGGCCGGCGTGGGTCGCGAAGGTCGGCCGGCGTGGGTCATGAAGGTCGGCCGGCGTGGGTCGCGAAGGTCGGCCGGCGTGGGTCGCGAAGGTCGGCCGGCGTGGGTCGCGAAGGTCGGCCGGCGTGGGTCATGAAGGTCGGCCGGCGTGGGTCGCGAAGGTCGGCCGGTGTGGGTCGGAAGGTCGGCCGGCGTGGGTCCCGAAGGTCGGCCAGCGTGGGTCGTGAAGGTCGGCCGGCGTGCGTCCCGATGGTCGGCCGGCGTGGGTCGCGAAGGTCGGCCGGCGTGGGTCGCGAAGGTCGGCCGGCGTGGGTCGCGATGGTCGGCCGGCGTGGGTCGCGAAGGTCGGCCGGTGGGTCGGAAGGTCGGCGGCGTGGGTCCGGGTCGGCCGGCATGGGTCGCGAAGGTCGGCTGGCGTGGGTCACAAAGGTCGGCCGGCATCGTTCGCGAAGGTCGGCCGGTTAGTAAAAATGGGTCCCCGGAAAAAACTTTGAAAAACACTGCTCTACATTGAACCGGGCATAAGCTACTGGTTTGACAGTGTGATATCAGAGATTGATGACCATGTGGTGAGATAACCACTGTAGTTATGTGTACTGCAGTAGGGGATGTATGCCTGTACCTGTAATACAGGTTCCTCCGGTAAGCCCCTGCTGGCTAGCTCCGCCCACAGGGAGCTTATGTATAAATGTATGAGAGCTGCTCAGACCCTTAGTCTACAGTTGCAGATGGAGGGACAACATCGTACAACAATAAAGCCTCTATTGAACCAGTCTCTCGGCTTTGAGTATAATTGTTAGCGCTACAGACCACAAGTTTAGTAACTAAACAAACTGTTTATCGTAACAAATAAACTAAGTACAGAGTGCAAAAAATGTGCTCCCACGACTCCAGACTCAGACTGACTGGGAAAGCCCATGCTCATCCCCAGGATTCACACACTTCAGCAGAGATGTACATGGGACTGAATGGACAATTTATGTGCTGTAATATTTAACCATTTATAATAGAAATCTATCACCGACAACTATCTGTGACAACTGTTGTAGCCACACCACTATTCTGTCTGAGACCAATTCACTCAACGCAGGCTGGAGACCTCCCTGCTCTCTCAGTCTCAGTATCACACCTGTTATGGGCCAGGGTATAGAGAACCCCAAAGTGTATCATGGAGTTCACCTGACCCACAACTTTTACTAGATTGTGGTATGGGGAGCACACGGCCCACTCTACAGGGGTGGGTACAGCAGAAATGGAAAAGTATTTTTAAAATCAAAACAATGTTTATTCTATGAACTCAAATTAACCTTTTTAAAACATACAGTGAACATCTTAGAAACCATTAATTCAAATACAACCCCAAAGAATACAACACTAAGTAATCCTTAAGCTGTCCTTTCAACTTCCATAAGACTTACAAAAAACCTTTATACAAAAGCACATCAGGTTAAAGACACTACTGAGAGCAGTTATTAGTTATAAATCACCAAAAGATCGATTTACAGTCTTTAGGTGACAGAGAGAGAGAGAGACTAATATCCCTTCTGGCCGTGACTGCAGGTATCCAGCTTCGAAAACGAAACTAAAACACACCCTGCAGCAAACAGCCTAAAACAAAAGTAAAAAGCTGACAGACAGCCCAACTCCACCCACTCTCTGACATCACTGCAGTAATAAACACCCATTTCTTAAAGGTACTCTCACTCCAGATATTTATATCCACACCCATTTATAAACACCCATTTCTTAAAGGTACTCTCACATGACACACCAGTCAGTGCATTTACCCACTGAGCAATCAGGGCCACATGAGGAACTCTGAAATCTAAATCAGAATATAGTAATAATTCAGGACAGAGAGAGACCCCAATCATCGTCTCTCTCTCTCTCTCTAGAGAAATAAACAATAATAGAACGTCAGCCATCTGCTGTGAGACTGGGAACCCCAATAGATATGGATATAGATCAATAATCGAGTTTCCCAAACTTACTCTGACACTGACCAGCTGCATAAATTAACCAGCTGAAAATCCAGGTCCCTAGGTATCTCCTTATGCAAATTTCTAACATCACCAGGTTAAAGTCCAACAGGTTTGTTTCGAATCACTAACTTTTGGAGCACTGCTCCTTGCTCAGGTGAATTCACCTGAGGAAGCAGCAGTGCTCCGAAAGCTAGTGATTCAAAACAATGCTGTTGGACTTTAACCTGGTGTTTTAAGACTTCTTACTGAGCTCACCCCAGTCCAACGCCGGCATCTCCACATCATGGCAAATTTCTAAAGCTAGTCTGTTAACTTATAAACTACTTGAGCAGGAAAGTCTCAAAGCCAATGTATAAAACAGCTTTCTTTACAAAGGAACAGAATATTTCCCCAAAATATGGACACGGACATGGGGTTGTTTCCTTAACTGTCTCTTCTTCTCCCGGTGAAGGATGATTGCAATGCTTCAATGTCCTTCGAAACAATGGGTGGAATCATGCTCTCCTGTTGGCAGGGGATGTGCTTGGCAACATAAGTAGACAATATGGCAGGAAGGCCAAAATCCATAGTAGTCTGTGTTTGGTACGTCCAATGTTGGGAACATAATTCTACTGCGTTTGCATTTCAAATGCTGACGTGTTTGACAACTGAATATGAATGATGTGTATCTGGTGAACGGCATTTCGGGGTTAGTTTGCTACCTAGCTGCAGGAAGCACTCACAATCTTCAGCACATTATTTTTAGGCAAGTCTCTACTTGCTGGCGAATGGCTTCTGATTTGCCCACCACACCTCGGGCAGCACGGTAGCACAGTGGTTCGCACAGTTGCTTCACAGCTCCAGGGTCCCAGGTTCGATTCCCGGCTTGGATCACTGTCTCTGCGGAGTCTGCACGTTCTCCCCGTGTCTGTGTGGGTTTCCTCCAGGTGCTTTGGTTTCCTCCCACAGTCCAAAGATGTGCAAGTTAGGTGGTTTGACAATGCTAAATTGCACTTAGATCATAGAATTTACAATGCAGAAGGAGGCCATTCGGCCCATCGAGTCTGCACCGGCTCCTGGAAAGAGCACCCTACCCAAGGTTAACACCTCCACCCTATCCCCATAACCCAGTAACCTCACCCAACACTAAGGGCAATTTTGGACTCTAAGGGCAATTTAGCATGGCCAATCCACCTAACCTGCACATCTTTGGACTGTGGGAGAAAACCGGAGCACCCGGAGGAAACCCACGCACACACGGGGAGGATGTGCAGACTCTGCACAGACAGTGACCCAAGCCGGAATTGAACCTGGGACCCTGGAGCTGTGAAGCAATTGTGCTATCCACAATGCTACTGTGCTTCCCTTAGTGTCTAGAAAGATGGGGTGGGGTCACTGGATTACGGGGATAGGGTGGAGGTGTGGGCTCGGGTACGGTGCTCTTTCCAAGGGCCGGTTCAGACTTGATGGGGCCGAATGGCCTCCTTCTGCACGGTAAATTCTATGACAGGGAGCGTGGGCGATGGGCAGTGATGAGATTGTTCACAACCTGCCATTGGTGTTAAGTTGTTCCAGCGACAGGAGTTGGACACTGAGCCGCTCGACGTACTTCACCATCCATTTAGGTCATGGCTGATCGTTGCCTCAAACATATTCTCCCCATAATGTGCGGCCTGGAAGTGTGTTGGGGGCAGGTTCAACCCAGACATTAAGGAGGGCGTTAGGTGATTATTTGAATGAAAACAATGTGCAGGGGTTTGGAAGAAGGCAGGGGAACAGCACTAAGACATGGTGCTTGTTTGGAGGGCTAGTACAGACAGGACGGGCCGAATGGCCTACTTCTGCCATTTTCCCGCCTCTCCCTCAGACATTTCCGTTTTTTCACTGGGGATGGCAACATCCTCGTTCTCTCCCTCCCTTCCCCCCACGCCGGACCCCGCCCACCCACCTTTTCCTCCAATCACAGTCTGACTTTCCCCCTGCCCCGCCCCTTCCGTGATGCTCACCTCCCCCTCCTCCAATCACAGTCTGACTTTCCCCCCTGCCGGCACCTACTCCTCCAATCACAGTCTAACTTTCCTCCTGCCCCGCCCCCTCCGTGATGCACACCTCACCCTCCTCCAATCACAGTCAGACTTTCCCTCTGCCCCTCCCTCTCCGTGATGCTCACCTTCCCCTCCTCCAATCAGCCTCACTTCTCCCATGCCCCGCCCCTCCGTGACGCTGACCTACCCCTCCTCCAATCACAGCCTCACTTCTCCCAGCCCCGCCACCTTAGTGGCGGTCCAATCTCTTTCCTCCCCCAATCAGTTTAACCTTCGACGTGCCCCGCCTCCTCCGTGACGCTCCTCCTCCAATCAGTCTGACGTTCCCCCTTCCCGCCCCCCTCCTCCACCAATCAAAGTCTGACTTCCAGCCCCTCCCCCTTCGTCCCCCACCTATCCCTATTCCCTCCAATCACAGTCTGACTTTCCCGATTGCCGCGCCCCATCCGGGACTCGCACCTCCCCTCCTCCAATCACAGTCCGTCTTTCCCCATGCGCCGCACTGTCCGTGACGCCCACCACCCCTTCCCCTCCAATCACAGTCTGAGTTCCCCCTGACCAGCCCACTCCGTGTCATTCACCTTCTCTTCCCTCTCCAATCACAGTCTGACTTTCTCCCTCACACGCACCGCCTTCCCATCCAATCACAGTCTGCCTTTCCCCCTGCACCTCCCCCTCCGTGATGCTCACCCCATCCCCTCCAATCACAGTCTGATTTTCCTCCTGCCCCGCCCCCTCCGTGATGCTCACCACCCTTCCCCTCCAATCACAGACTGACGTCCCTCTGACCAGCCCATTCCGTGTCATTCACCTTCTCCTCCCCTCCAATCACAGTCTGACTTTCTCCCGGACACTCACCGCCTTCCCCTCCAATTACAGTCTGCCTTTCAGCTGCCCCGCCCCCTCCGTGATGCTCACCCCATCCCCTCCAATCACAGTGTGAATTTTCTTCCTCCCCGCCCCCTTCGTGATGCTCACCACTTCCCCTCCAATCACTATCTGACCTTCCCTCTGCCCCGCCCCCTCCGTGACGCTCCACTTCAGTCACAGTCTGCCTTACCCCTGCTCCTCCTCCTCGGTGACGCTCACACCCTTCCCCTCCAATCACAGTCTGACCTTCTCCCTCCCCGCCCCCGCCGCGACGCTCCCCTCCCCCTCCCCGCCAACCGCCGTCTGCCTGCCCCCCTCCCCCTTTTCCTCCTGTCGCTCGCGCGTTTTCTTCCAGTTGAGGTTTGAACGCCAACGTCGGGGCGCCGCCCCTTCGCCGACCCACCAATCAGCGCCCGCGTCCTGGCCCCGCCCCCGCTCTGATGACGCTGCTGCCATGGAGGTTCTCAGGGAGGTCACCACGTGGCTGCTGGGTGTGTCAGTCTGTGGTGCCCTGGCCCTGCTGGTGCCACCTGGGTACCGGCCTGGCATTGCCAAGGTGCCCCGGTAACACTGCCAGCTGGCATGGACATGGCCAGGTTGGTGATGCCAAGCTGGCATTTTCTGCACCGGTATGATCCGGCCGGGGTTGCCCGGCGTGGGGGCCGCCGGCCCACATTGCGTCCGAGGGGGGTAGGGGGGAGGTCAGGGATCTGGATGCCAGGCCGGATTCTCTGGCAGCCTCCACCCCGGTGACTGGAAATTCCCGCCCGAGGTCAGTTTGCCGCCCATGGTGATCCTGCGGCGGGCGGGAAGAATCCATGTGCCCTATGGCTGGATTCCCTGTTTGAAAAACGACCATTATGAAAACTGTGGCCTTTTACGCCCGAAAAACTGCCGGCAAAAGGCCTCAGATTCACAGTCTTGCAGGCAGCTGTCGTGGCGATCGCACTTCCAGCTCAGAGGCGGCCGCCATGCTCCATGCGGGTTTCTTCCGCGTGTTCCGCTTTCGTCCCACAGTCCAAAGATATGCAGGTTAGGTGGATTGGCCATGGTCAGTGTGTGGGTTCATGGGGAAAGGGTGGGGGAGTGGGCCGAGGTAGGGTGGTCTTTCAGAGAGTCGGTGCAGACCCGATGGGCCGAATTGCCTCCTGCACTATGGGGAGAAGTGTGAAGTGATTCATTTTGGTAGATGATTGTGGTGAGACAATTTGAATAAAGGGTCCAACTCTAATTGGGGTTAGAGCAGAGATGAGGGACCCGGGGGTGTATATGTGGATAAATCATTGAAGGTGGCAGGTCAGACTGAGAGCGGGGTTAATAAAGCATACGTCCTAGACTTTATTCATAGGAGCATAGAATTTATGTTAAAATTGAATATAACACTCGTTCGATCTCAATTGGAGTATTGCGTCCAGTTCTGGGTGTCACACTTCAGGAAAGATGTGAGTGCAGAAAAGATTCACCGGAAGGATCCAGGGATGAGAAACTTCCGTCCCGTGGATCAATTGGAGAAGATGGAACCATTTTCCTTCGAGATGAAAAGGTCGAGAGATTTGATTGAGATATTCAGAATCATGAGGGTTCTGGTCAGAGTAGATAGAAGAACTATTACCCTCGGTGGAAAGAGAGTTGTGTGATTGCTGAATTTGCTTCCAAGTCATTGTTTAAAGTACAGTGTGTAGCACTGTTGCTCCACAATGCCAGGGTCCCAGGTTCGATTCCGGGCTTGGGTCACTGTCCGTGCGGAGTCTGCACATCCTCCCTGTGTGTGCGTGGATTTCCCCTGGGTGCTCCGGTTTCCTCCCACAAGTCCCGAAAGACGTGCTGTTAGGTGAATTGGACATTCTGAATTCTCCCTCCGTGACCCGAACAGGCGCTGGAATGTGGCGACGGTGGGGGGGGGGGGGGCTTTTTACAGTAACCATTTCAGCGTTAATGTTTAGCACAGGGCTAAATCGCTGGCTTTGAAAGCAGACCAAGCAAGCCAGCAGCATGGTTCGATTCCCGTAACAGCCTCCCCGAACAGGCGCCGGAATGTAGCGACTAGGGGCTTTTCACAGTAACTTCATTTGAAGCCTACTCATGACAATAAGCGATTTTCATTTCATGTAAGCCTACTTGTGACAGTAAAGATTATTATAATATGACAAATTTCTTCACTGACTGGTGGTCATTGTATTTTTTTATGCAGGACCGGACGTAGCCCTGTTATTTGTTCCAAACGAAGCAGCTTTGAGTGTCTGCGGATCACAGAAGCTCAAACACCTGGTGAACTGACCTGTTCCTCTTCAAAATGGTTTGGTCAGATCTTTTGTACAATCCCAAGAGAGCAGATGGGGCCTTAACTTAACAGCTTTCATCGTAATGCAGAGCCAAGAATGGAGCACAAGGGTGAAAATGTAAAAACCGAGGCATTGCTTATTGGCAACCGATGTAAATCTGTGAGCAGAGAGGGATGGGTGGATGGGACTTGTTAGGAGTATCGGCATAGGCAATAGAGTTTTGGATGGCCTCCAAGTTTACGGAATGTGGAAAATGAAAGACTAGCCAGGAGTCCCTTACAATTGTCACGTTTAGAGGTTACAAAGGCAGGGCCAGGGAGAAAGACCGGGGATCACAGTGTCCTCCTGCTTCCAGGTCCCTTATTCCCCACACCCCCCCATCTATACTCTAACTCTTGTTCTCAATCATGCATGATACTTTTTCTCCCTTAGAATATTCACCCAATCCTAGAAAACTTCCAGTAAAACTATAATGCTCATTGTTGGCATTTGGTGACAGATTTTGTCCAATATATATGCAGCATGTGCCATTAAAACCAGTAACAATGTGATGCAGTGTTGGCTTGAGTGTATCTTATAGGTGATCCCACCAGACTATTAAACAGAGAGGCCAAATTCTACTTTAACAATAAATAATAATAATCGTTATTGTCACAAGTAGGCTGACATTAACACTGTAATGAAGTTACTGTGAAAAGCCCCTAGTCGCCACATTCCGGCGCCTGTTCGGGTACACAGAGGGAGAATTCAGAATGTCCAATTCACCTAACAGCACGTCTTTCGGGACTTATGGGAGGAAACCGGAGCACCCGGAGGAAACCCGCGCAGACACAGGGAGAACGTGCAGACTCCGCACAGACAGTGACACAAGCCGGGAATCGAACCTGGTCCCCGGAGCTGTGAAACAACAGTGCTAACCACTGTGCTACCTTGCCGCCCAACATGGTGCAATATTGTTAATTTGACAGCCAGGTACATTCTAGTTATTTAAAACACTACAGACCATCAAACTGATTTTGGTGACTGCCTCAGCCCTTGTTAACATGTTTTTGACATTGCACCACTTGAACAATGACCCAAAATTCATATTTAGGAGAATGATTTAATACAGAGTGGAATGATTGAACAACTGATGTCTTCGCTGTCAGTGAGGAGCCCTCCAGTGTCTGTGCAACACAACGTCGAAGAATCCAGAGGACAAAGACTGAATGGTTCGTAATTGCATCTGTGTTTCCTCGTTCCGCAAGTCTGAAGACTGCTGAATTGCTGCTTTTCAATAAAATATAGTTTCAGAGTCTACTTTGCAACACAACTTTGTCACAATATTTTAAAACCTCAAAAAACTCCTAAAAGCGCCAAGATAGGGCTGAATAATATGTGCTGCTAACGAGTGAGATGCGCATGGACCGACATATTATCGGGAGCGACAACATCAGGTTGCATTCTCGGTGATAGGCCAGTCTGGGATAAAATACTTTAGCGGGTGGGTCTGAAAATCAAGAGCCGACTCACGCAATGGATTGGATTGGATTGGTACCTCGGTACAGTTATGGGTTATCCCCCGGTATAACCCATAACTTCACCGAAGATTTCATCTACTTACCACTTAGTAGCATCGATTGCTAAGTAAGTAAAGTAGACTTTGGAATAACCACTGTTTAAGGTTTAAACTTTGAAGTTATGTTATTATTATATTTTTTTTTTAAAGCTGCAATCACTGTCTTTACAGAAAGGTAAAAAGATCTTGCTTCTGGATTCTCCTGGTTGGTTGAAGGGACCTTCAGGCCCAACGTTTTAAAAAAAAAAAAAATTTTTATTGAAATTTTTTACAGAAAATATAACAACAAACAATAACAAGCAACAATAAAACAACATAATAAGTATAACGCCCCCAAGACCGTAGCAACGCATATATCGCACCCACCCCCCCAAAACCCAGTAAACAAGAGAACTTAAAATAAATTAAAATTAAATAAACATAGTCAACGTCCCCCCCCCCTTTTCCCCCCCTCCCCCCCCCGGGTTGCTGCTGCTGTTGACCCAGTACCCTATCGCTGAGCCAGAAAGTCGAGGAAAGGTTGCCACCGCCTAAAGAACCCTTGTACCGATCCTCTCAGGGCGTGTGATCAGTCGTGCTCAGTGTGTGTGATCAGTCGTGCTCAGTGTGTGTGATCAGTCGTGCTCAGTGTGTGTGATCAGTCGTGCTCAGTGTGTGTGATCAGTCGTGCTCAGTGTGTGTGATCAGTCGTGCTCAGTGTGTGTGATCAGTCGTGCTCAGTGTGTGTGATCAGTCGTGCTCAGTGTGTGTGATCAGTCGTGCTCAGTGTGTGTGATCGTCGTGCTCAGTGTGTGTGATCAGTCGTGCTCAGTGTGTGTGATCAGTCGTGCTCAGTGTGTGTGATCAGTCGTGCTCAGTGTGTGTGATCAGTCGTGCTCAGTGTGTGTGATCAGTCGTGCTCAGTGTGTGTGATCAGTCGTGCTCAGTGTGTGTGATCAGTCGTGCTCAGTGTGTGTGATCAGTCGTGCTCAGTGTGTGTGATCAGTCGTGCTCAGTGTGTGTGATCAGTCGTGCTCAGTGTGTGTGATCAGTCGTGCTCAGTGTGTGTGATCAGTCGTGCTCAGTGTGTGTGATCAGTCGTGCTCAGTGTGTGTGATCAGTCGTGCTCAGTGTGTGATCAGTCGTGCTCAGTGTGTGTGATCAGTCGTGCTCAGTGTGTGTGATCAGTCGTGCTCAGTGTGTGTGATCAGTCGTGCTCAGTGTGTGTGATCAGTCGTGCTCAGTGTGTGTGATCAGTCGTGCTCAGTGTGTGTGATCAGTCGTGCTCAGTGTGTGTGATCAGTCGTGCTCAGTGTGTGTGATCAGTCGTGCTCAGTGTGTGTGATCAGTCGTGCTCAGTGTGTGTGATCAGTCGTGCTCAGTGTGTGTGATCAGTCGTGCTCAGTGTGTGTGATCAGTCGTGCTCAGTGTGTGTGATCAGTCGTGCTCAGTGTGTGTGATCAGTCGTGCTCAGTGTGTGTGATCAGTCGTGCTCAGTGTGTGTGATCAGTCGTGCTCAGTGTGTGTGATCAGTCGTGCTCAGTGTGTGTGATCAGTCGTGCTCAGTGTGTGTGATCAGTCGTGCTCAGTGTGTGTGATCAGTCGTGCTCAGTGTGTGTGATCAGTCGTGCTCAGTGTGTGTGATCAGTCGTGCTCAGTGTGTGTGATCAGTCGTGCTCAGTGTGTGTGATCAGTCGTGCTCGGTGTGTGTGATCAGTCGTGCTCAGTGTGTGTGATCAGTCGTGCTCAGTGTGTGTGATCAGTCGTGCTCAGTGTGTGTGATCAGTCGTGCTCAGTGTGTGTGATCAGTCGTGCTCAGTGTGTGTGATCAGTCGTGCTCAGTGTGTGTGATCGTCGTGCTCAGTGTGTGTGATCAGTCGTGCTCAGTGTGTGTGATCAGTCGTGCTCAGTGTGTGTGATCAGTCGTGCTCAGTGTGTGTGATCAGTCGTGCTCAGTGTGTGTGATCAGTCGTGCTCAGTGTGTGATCAGTCGTGCTCAGTGTGTGTGATCAGTCGTGCTCAGTGTGTGTGATCAGTCGTGCTCAGTGTGTGTGATCAGTCGTGCTCAGTGTGTGTGATCAGTCGTGCTCAGTGTGTGTGATCAGTCGTGCTCAGTGTGTGTGATCAGTCGTGCTCAGTGTGTGTGATCGTCGTGCTCAGTGTGTGTGATCAGTCGTGCTCAGTGTGTGTGATCAGTCGTGCTCAGTGTGTGTGATCAGTCGTGCTCAGTGTGTGTGATCAGTCGTGCTCAGTGTGTGTGATCAGTCGTGCTCAGTGTGTGTGATCAGTCGTGCTCAGTGTGTGTGATCAGTCGTGCTCAGTGTGTGTGATCAGTCGTGCTCAGTGTGTGTGATCAGTCGTGCTCAGTGTGTGTGATCAGTCGTGCTCAGTGTGTGTGATCAGTCGTGCTCAGTGTGTGTGATCAGTCGTGCTCAGTGTGTGTGATCAGTCGTGCTCAGTGTGTGTGATCAGTCGTGCTCAGTGTGTGTGATCAGTCGTGCTCAGTGTGTGTGATCAGTCGTGCTCAGTGTGTGTGATCAGTCGTGCTCAGTGTGTGTGATCAGTCGTGCTCAGTGTGTGTGATCAGTCGTGCTCAGTGTGTGTGATCAGTCGTGCTCAGTGTGTGTGATCAGTCGTGCTCAGTGTGTGTGATCAGTCGTGCTCAGTGTGTGTGATCAGTCGTGCTCAGTGTGTGTGATCAGTCGTGCTCAGTGTGGTGATCAGTCGTGCTCAGTGTGTGTGATCAGTCGTGCTCAGTGTGTGTGATCAGTCGTGCTCAGTGGTGTGTGATCAGTCGTGCTCAGTGTGTGTGATCGTCGTGCTCAGTGTGTGTGATCAGTCGTGCTCAGTGTGTGTGATCAGTCGTGCTCAGTGTGTGTGATCAGTCGTGCTCAGTGGTGTGATCAGTCGTGCTCAGTGTGTGTGATCAGTCGTGCTCAGTGTGTGTGATCAGTCGTGCTCAGTGTGTGTGATCAGTCGTGCTCAGTGTGTGTGATCAGTCGTGCTCAGTGTGTGTGATCAGTCGTGCTCAGTGTGTGTGATCAGTCGTGCTCAGTGTGTGTGATCAGTCGTGCTCAGTGTGTGTGATCAGTCGTGCTCAGTGTGTGTGATCGTCGTGCTCAGTGTGTGTGATCAGTCGTGCTCAGTGTGTGTGATCAGTCGTGCTCAGTGTGTGTGATCAGTCGTGCTCAGTGTGTGTGATCAGTCGTGCTCAGTGTGTGTGATCAGTCGTGCTCAGTGTGTGTGATCGTCGTGCTCAGTGTGTGTGATCGTCGTGCTCAGTGTGTGTGATCAGTCGTGCTCAGTGTGTGTGATCAGTCGTGCTCAGTGTGTGTGATCAGTCGTGCTCAGTGTGTGTGATCAGTCGTGCTCAGTGTGTGTGATCAGTCGTGCTCAGTGTGTGTGATCAGTCGTGCTCAGTGTGTGTGATCAGTCGTGCTCAGTGTGTGTGATCAGTCGTGCTCAGTGTGTGTGATCAGTCGTGCTCAGTGTGTGTGATCAGTCGTGCTCAGTGTGTGTGATCAGTCGTGCTCAGTGTGTGTGATCAGTCGTGCTCAGTGTGTGTGATCAGTCGTGCTCAGTGTGTGTGATCAGTCGTGCTCAGTGTGTGTGATCAGTCGTGCTCAGTGTGTGTGATCAGTCGTGCTCAGTGTGTGTGATCAGTCGTGCTCAGTGTGTGTGATCAGTCGTGCTCAGTGTGTGTGATCAGTCGTGCTCAGTGTGTGTGATCAGTCGTGCTCAGTGTGTGTGATCAGTCGTGCTCAGTGTGTGTGATCAGTCGTGCTCAGTGTGTGTGATCAGTCGTGCTCAGTGTGTGTGATCAGTCGTGCTCAGTGTGTGTGATCAGTCGTGCTCAGTGTGTGTGATCAGTCGTGCTCAGTGTGTGTGATCAGTCGTGCTCAGTGTGTGTGATCAGTCGTGCTCAGTGTGTGTGATCAGTCGTGCTCAGTGTGTGTGATCAGTCGTGCTCAGTGTGTGTGATCAGTCGTGCTCAGTGTGTGTGATCAGTCGTGCTCAGTGTGTGTGATCAGTCGTGCTCAGTGTGTGTGATCAGTCGTGCTCAGTGTGTGTGATCAGTCGTGCTCAGTGTGTGTGATCAGTCGTGCTCAGTGTTGTGTGATCAGTCGTGCTCAGTGTGTGTGATCAGTCGTGCTCAGTGTGTGTGATCGTCGTGCTCAGTGTGTGTGATCAGTCGTGCTCAGTGTGTGTGATCAGTCGTGCTCAGTGTGTGTGATCAGTCGTGCTCAGTGTGTGTGATCAGTCGTGCTCAGTGTGTGTGATCAGTCGTGCTCAGTGTGTGTGATCAGTCGTGCTCAGTGTGTGTGATCAGTCGTGCTCAGTGTGTGTGATCGTCGTGCTCAGTGTGTGTGATCAGTCGTGCTCAGTGTGTGTGATCAGTCGTGCTCAGTGTGTGTGATCAGTCGTGCTCAGTGTGTGTGATCAGTCGTGCTCAGTGTGTGTGATCAGTCGTGCTCAGTGTGTGTGATCAGTCGTGCTCAGTGTGTGTGATCAGTCGTGCTCAGTGTGTGTGATCAGTCGTGCTCAGTGTGTGTGATCAGTCGTGCTCAGTGTGTGTGATCAGTCGTGCTCAGTGTGTGTGATCAGTCGTGCTCAGTGTGTGTGATCAGTCGTGCTCAGTGTGTGTGATCAGTCGTGCTCAGTGTGTGTGATCAGTCGTGCTCAGTGTGTGTGATCAGTCGTGCTCAGTGTGTGTGATCAGTCGTGCTCAGTGTGTGTGATCAGTCGTGCTCAGGTGTGTGTGATCAGTCGTGCTCAGTGTGTGTGATCAGTCGTGCTCAGTGTGTGTGATCAGTCGTGCTCAGTGTGTGTGATCAGTCGTGCTCAGTGTGTGTGATCAGTCGTGCTCAGTGTTGTGTGATCAGTCGTGCTCAGTGGTGTGATCAGTCGTGCTCAGTGTGTGTGATCAGTCGTGCTCAGTGTGTGTGATCAGTCGTGCTCAGTGTGTGTGATCAGTCGTGCTCAGTGTGTGTGATCAGTCGTGCTCAGTGTGTGTGATCAGTCGTGCTCAGTGTGTGTGATCAGTCGTGCTCAGTGTGTGTGATCAGTCGTGCTCAGTGTGTGTGATCGTCGTGCTCAGTGTGTGTGATCAGTCGTGCTCAGTGTGTGTGATCAGTCGTGCTCAGTGTGTGTGATCAGTCGTGCTCAGTGTGTGTGATCAGTCGTGCTCAGTGTGTGTGATCAGTCGTGCTCAGTGTGTGTGATCAGTCGTGCTCAGTGTGTGTGATCAGTCGTGCTCAGTGTGTGTGATCAGTCGTGCTCAGTGTGTGTGATCAGTCGTGCTCAGTGTGTGTGATCAGTCGTGCTCAGTGTGTGTGATCAGTCGTGCTCAGTGTGTGTGATCAGTCGTGCTCAGTGTGTGTGATCAGTCGTGCTCAGTGTGTGTGATCAGTCGTGCTCAGTGTGTGTGATCAGTCGTGCTCAGTGTGTGTGATCAGTCGTGCTCAGTGTGTGTGATCAGTCGTGCTCAGTGTGTGTGATCAGTCGTGCTCAGTGTGTGTGATCAGTCGTGCTCAGTGTGTGTGATCAGTCGTGCTCAGTGTGTGTGATCAGTCGTGCTCAGTGTGTGTGATCAGTCGTGCTCAGTGTGTGTGATCAGTCGTGCTCAGTGTGTGTGATCAGTCGTGCTCAGTGTGTGTGATCAGTCGTGCTCAGTGTGTGTGATCAGTCGTGCTCAGTGTGTGTGATCAGTCGTGCTCAGTGTGTGTGATCAGTCGTGCTCAGTGTGTGTGATCAGTCGTGCTCAGTGTGTGTGATCAGTCGTGCTCAGTGTGTGTGATCAGTCGTGCTCAGTGTGTGTGATCAGTCGTGCTCAGTGTGTGTGATCAGTCGTGCTCAGTGTGTGTGATCAGTCGTGCTCAGTGTGTGTGATCAGTCGTGCTCAGTGTTGTGTGATCAGTCGTGCTCAGTGTGTGTGATCAGTCGTGCTCAGTGTGTGTGATCAGTCGTGCTCAGTGTGTGTGATCAGTCGTGCTCAGTGTGTGTGATCAGTCGTGCTCAGTGTGTGTGATCAGTCGTGCTCAGTGTGTGTGATCAGTCGTGCTCAGTGTGTGTGTCAGTCGTGCTCAGTGTGTGTGATCAGTCGTGCTCAGTGTGTGTGATCAGTCGTGCTCAGTGTGTGTGATCAGTCGTGCTCAGTGTGTGTGATCAGTCGTGCTCAGTGTGTGTGATCGTCGTGCTCAGTGTGTGTGATCAGTCGTGCTCAGTGTGTGTGATCAGTCGTGCTCAGTGTGTGTGATCGTCGTGCTCAGTGTGTGTGATCAGTCGTGCTCAGTGTGTGTGATCAGTCGTGCTCAGTGTGTGATCGTCGTGCTCAGTGTGTGTGTCAGTGTGGGTGATCAGTCGTGCTCAGTGTGTGTGATCAGTCGTGCTCAGGTGTGTGATCAGTCGTGCTCAGTGTGTGTGATCAGTCGTGCTCAGTGTGTGTGATCAGTCGTGCTCAGTGTGTGTGATCAGTCGTGCTCAGTGTGTGTGATCAGTCGTGCTCAGTGTGTGTGATCAGTCGTGCTCAGTGTGTGTGATCAGTCGTGCTCAGTGTGTGTGATCAGTCGTGCTCAGTGTGTGTGATCAGTCGTGCTCAGTGTGTGTGATCAGTCGTGCTCAGTGTGTGTGATCGTCGTGCTCAGTGTGTGTGATCAGTCGTGCTCAGTGTGTGTGATCAGTCGTGCTCAGTGTGTGTGATCAGTGACCCCGTCCCAGTGACCCCGACCCCGTGACCCCCGTCCCAGTGACCCCCGTCCCAGTGACCCCCCCATCCCAGTGACCCCATCCCAGTGACCCCCGACCCAGTGATCCCATCCCAGTGACCCCCATCCCAGTGACCCCGTCCCAGTGACCCCCGTCCCAGTGACCCCTGACCCAGTGACCCACCCGGCCCAGTGACCCCCGACCCAGTGACCCCCCGACCCAGTGACCCCCATCCCAATGACCCCGTCCCAGTGCCCCCCCTGTCCCAGTGCCCCCCCTGTCCCAGTGCCCCCCCTGTCCCAGTGACCCCCCTGTCCCAGTGACCCCCCATCCCAGTGACCCCGACCCAGTGATCCCCCGTCCCAGTGACCCCGACCCAGTGACCCCCCGTCCCAGTGACCCCGTCCCAGTGACCCCCGACCCAGTGACCCTGTCCCGGTGACCCTCGTCCCAGTGATCCCTGACCCAGTGACCCCGTCCCAGTGACCCCGCCCCGGTGACCCCCGACCCAGTGACCCCGTCCCAGTGACCCCCCGTCCCAGTGACCCCGTCCCAGTGACCCCCGACCCAGTGACCCTGTTCCGGTGACCCTCGTCCCAGTGACCCCCAACCCAGTGACCCTGTCCCGGTGACCCTCGTCCCAGTGACCCTGTCCCAGTGACCCCGTCCCAGTGACCCCCGACCCAGTGACCCCGCCCAGTGACCCCGACCCAGTGACCCCGTCCCGGTGACTGTGGAGACGCCCTGAGGTACGGAGCTGTCATCAATGTGTAACTGTTGGTCGAGCGGGGTTTATATGAATGTGGTGATTGTTTTGGCTGCTTCCTGTCAACAGGACCTGGGTGAGATTACTCTGCACAGACACAGTGTACAGGCTGTGGATACTGTTCTCCATGGCCAATTGATCGCAGTGGCTGGAGTCAGCGGAAACCTGCACATTGCTGCTCTCTGTTAGACTGGGCAACTGACCTCTGAACCCACCTCTGAACCCGG
This sequence comes from Scyliorhinus canicula, assembly GCF_902713615.1. Classification (NCBI taxonomy): domain Eukaryota; kingdom Metazoa; phylum Chordata; class Chondrichthyes; order Carcharhiniformes; family Scyliorhinidae; genus Scyliorhinus; species Scyliorhinus canicula. The sequence continues at coordinate 4,179,878 of NC_052158.1, forward strand.
ATTCCAGGGCACACTGCCCAGAATTTCCTGAAGATCAACTCCAGGGCAGCAGTCATTCCGCTGCAAGAGCAGGAATACTTCCCGACAGCTTTCCAGATAGCCACGATGTGGAGATGCCGGCGTTGGACTGGGATGAGCACAGTAAGAAGTCTAACAACACCAGGTTAAAGTCCAACAGCTTTGTTTGGAATCACTAGCTTTCAGAGCGCAGCTCCTTCCTCAGGTGAATGGAGATGTAGGTTCCACAAACACAGCAGATAGGGACAAAGTTAATGATTCAAGACGATACTTTGAATGTGAGTCTTTGCAGGAAATTAAGTCTTTACAGATCCTGACGGAGCAACCGGAGATAGGGGTAACCCCAGGTTAAAGAGCTGTGAACTGTCTCAAGCCAGGACAGTTGGTAGGATTTCACAAGCCCAGGCCAGATGGTGGGGGATGAATGTGACATGAATCCCAGGTCCCGGTTGAGGCCGCACTCATGTGTGCGGAACTTGGCTATAAGTTTCTGCTCGGCGATTCTGCGTTGTCTCGCGTCCTGAAGGCTGCCTTGGAGAACGCTTACCCGGAGATCAGAGGCTGAATGCCCTTGACTGCTGAAGTGTTCCCCGACTGGAAGGGAATATTCCTGCCTGGCATTTGTTGCGTGATGTCCGTTCATCCGTTGTCGCAACGTCTGCATGGTCTCCCCAATGTACCACGCTTCAGGACATCCTTTCCTGCAGCGTATGTGGTAGACAACGTTGGCTGAGTCGCACGAGTATGTACTGCGTACCTGGTGGTGGTGTTCTCACGTGTAATGGTGGTATCCATGTCGATGATCTGGCATGTCTTGCAGAGATTGCCCTGGCAGGGTTGTGTGGTGTCGTGGTCGCTGTTCTGAAGGCTGGGTAGTTTGCTGCAAACAATGGTTTGTTTGAGGTTGCGCGGTTGTTTGAAGGCAAGTAGTGGGGGTGTGGGGATGACCTTGGCAAGATGTTCATCTTCATCGATGACGTGTTGAAGGCTGCGAAGAAGATGTCGTAGTTTCTCCACTCCGGGAAAGTACTGGACGACGAAGGGTACTCTGTCGGTTGTGTCTCGTGTTTGTCTTCTGAGGAGTTCGGTGCGGTTTTTTGCTGTGGCGCGTTGGAACTGTCAGTCGATGAATTGAGCGCCATATCCTGTTCGTACGAGGGCATCTTTCAGCGTCTGTAGATGTCTGTTACGCTCCTCCTCGTCTGAGCAGATCCTGTGAATAGGGAGGGCTTGTCCATAGGGGATGGCTTCTTTAATGTGTTTAGGGTGAAAGCTGGAGAAGTGGAGCATCGTGAGGTTGTCCGTGGGCTTGCGGTAAAGCGAAGTGCTGAGGTGACCGTCCTTGATGGAGATGAGTGTGTCCGAATGTGGTCCATGGCGAGTCTGATGGTGGGATGGAACTTATTGATCTCATCGTGTAGCCGTTTCAGTGATTCTTCGCCGTGGGTCCAAAGGAGAAAAATGTCATCGATGTATCTGGTGTATAATGCCAGTTGAAGGTCCTGTGCGGTGAGGAAGTCTTGTTCAAACTTGTGCATGAAGATATTAGCGTATTGAGGTGTGAATTTGGTCCCCATGGCTGTTCCATGTGTCTGGATGAAGAACTTGCTGTCGAAGGTGAAGACGTTATGATCCAGGATGAAGCGGATGAGTTACAGAATTGTGCCTGGAGATTGTTCCCTTCCAGTCGGGGAACACTTCAGCAGTCAAGGGCATTCAGCCTCTGATCTCCGGGTAAGCATTCTCCAAGGCAGCCTTCAGGACGCGCGACAACGCAGAATCGCCGAGCAGAAACTTAGAGCCAAGTTCCGCACACATGAGTGCGGCCTCAACCGGGACCTGGGATTCATGTCACATTACATTCACCCCCCCCCCACCATCTGGCCTGGGCTTGTGAAATCCTACCAACTGTCCTGGCTTGAGACAATTCACAGCTCTTTAACCTGGGGTTACCCCTCTCTCCAGTTGCTCTGTTTGGACCTGTAAAGACTTAATTGCCTGCAAATGCCAGCATTACAAGTATCATCTCGCATCATTGATTTTGTCTATATATGTGTTTGTGGAACCTACCTCTTCATTCACCTGAGGAAGGAGCAGTGCTCCGAAAGCTAGTGATTACAAACAAACCTGTTGGACTTTAACCTGGTGTTGTCAGACTTCTTACAGAAAGCTGCAGTAATTGGAATTCTACTTTGTAGGATCCAGGCTGGGGGACTAGGGAGTGCCTCTGGGGAAACCTTGCAGCCATCGCTGGCTGGGAGTGACAGTGTGAAATCAGAAAATACCCCCACAATAACCAATAAAAGTGCAGGAGAGATTGGTTTGGAGCGTGTCTACGTTGCCCTCTCTGCACTTCACAAACTCCGGGCTGGTGATGTACTGAGGAGCAGATGGCATGCTGGAAATAACGGCGAGGAAAACTTTCACTGAAGTTAATATGTTCACCTTGACCACAATCAGCATGGACCCTCCTCCACTCACAGACAGTAACTGGAGTAGAGGGAACATCACTTTCTGTCTTCGGTGTAGAGAGAGACACTGAGAGTCCCACTGACACACCCCCGGATCGAAGGCCATTCCGACATCACTCCGTTTACTAGCACCACAAAAACTCGGCTGCTGAAATGTTTCCAATAAAATGTCTGTTCTGTGACTCACTCTGTGCATTGCACAATCTTCCTTCGGTATTTTCTTTTTTTATGGAATATTTTATTCAAGCGTTTATCATTTTAACAATTGTAAACGTCATATTTCAATAAAAACAAAACAACGATAATGTACCCAACGACCCCCCCCCCCCCCCCCCCCAGCACAAACCCCAGCCAACATGGATGGCACAGACAGTGCCGCCTCCCCCCCCCCCCCCCCGCCTTCCCCATCCACCCGGGGCACAAACCCCAGCCAACATGGATGGCACAGACAGTGCCGCTTCCCCCCCCCCCCCCCCGGGCACAAACCCCAGCCAACATGGATGGCACAGACAGTGCCGCCTTCCCCCCCCCCCCCCCCCCCCCCCACGCCCCCTCCCTGCTGACTGTTTCATTTTTCTCAGAGAAGTCGATGAACGGCTGCCACCTCCGAGCAAACCCCCTGCAGCGATCCCTGAGTCTGAGAAATCCCGAATTCGGGGGGGGGTCCGAGTCACAACCCCGACTTCGGGGGGGTTCCGAGTCACAATCCCGACTTCGGGGGGGTCCGAGTCACAACCCCGAATTCGGGGGGGGTCTGAGTCCCTCCACCCCAGTAAGATCCGTCTCCGGCCCACCAGGGAGGCAAAGGCCAGGCTGTCGGCCTCTCTCGCCCCCTGGGCTCCCGTGTCTTCCCCCACACCGAAGGTCGGCACCTCTGGGCTCGGCACCACCCTCACGTTTAAACCCTCTGACATGATGCCAGGAAACCCCTGCCAGAAACCCCTCAGACACGCCCAAAACATATGGACATGGTTCTCAGGGCACAGCGCCCACACCTGTCCTCCACCCCCTCAAAGAACCTACTCACCCGGGCCACAGCCATGTGTGCCCTGTGACCACCTTAAACTGTATCAGGATGGGCCTGGCGCACGGCGAGGACTCATTAACTCTCCTCAGGGCCTCCTCCCATAACCCGGCCTCCAGCTCCCCCCCCCCCCCCCCCCCAGCTCCTCTTCCCATTTCCTCTTCACCTCCCCTATTTTGGGGCCCCTTCCCACTCCATCAGTTCCTTACAGATCTCTGAGACCTCCCCCTCTCCTACTGTTCTCAACACCACCTCATCCTGTAGCCCCCGGGGCGGTAGGTACGGGATGGTCAGAAGCTGCCTCCGCACAAAGCCCCTCACCCGCAGCTACCGTAACCCATTTCCCCCCTGGCAACTCAAACTCCTCCTCCAGGCTCTGCAGACCCTCGGCAATAAAGAGATGTTGGTGAAATTCAGGAAGGCCTGGCCCCTGCTCCAGCAGCACCTTCTTCACCCGCGGGGCGCGGGGTTTTATCCACAAATGCTGAGATCTCTGTATTCACCTTTTTGAAGGAACACCTTGGGAATAAAGATTGGGAGACTGGAAAACAAACAAAAACCTCGGGAGGACCAACATTTTAACGGTCTGTACCGAGCCCGCCAATGACAACGGGAGCTCGTCCCACTTCCGAATATTCCCCCCTCATCTGTTCTATTCAGCTTAAGCAGCTGCTCCCACCCCCGCGCCACCTGGATACCCAAATATCGAAAGCTCCCACCCACCACCTTGAACGGCATCTCACTCAGTCTCCTCCTGCCCCCTCGCCTGGATCGCAAAGACCTCATTCTTACCCAGATTCAATTTATATTCCGAAAACCGGCCAAATTCCTCTAATATCCCCATAATCTCTCCAATGCCCCCCAGCAGGTCTGATATGTACAGAAGCAGACCGTCCGCGTGGAGCGAAACCCTGTATTCTACACCCCCCTCCCGTACTATCCCCTGCCAGACCCTTGATGCCCTCTCAATGCCATTGCCAACGGCTCTATAGCCAAGGCAAACAACAGTGGGGAAAGTGGGCCTCCTGCCTTGTCCCCCGGTGCAACCCGAAGTAGTCCGATCTCACCCGATTGGTTTGCACACTCCGCTAATGCCTGGTATAGCAACCAGAGCAAGTGCACAAATCCCTGCCCAAAACCAAACCGCCCCAGGACCTCCCACAAGTACCTCACCTCCACCCAATCAAAGGCCTTCTCTGTGCCCTTGGCCACCTCCATCTCGCGCCCCTCTGGAGGCATCATAATTACATTGAGCAACCTCCTAATGCTGGTCGCCAGATGCCCCCCCTTAACGAAACCCGTCTGGTCCTCCCCAATTGTCCCTGGGACACAGCCTTCGATCCCTGTGGCCAGGATCTGCCCCAGTAGTTTGCCATCCACATTTACAGGGAGATTGGTCTGTGTGAGCCACAGTTTTCCGGGTCCTTATCCCATTTTAAGATGAGGGAGATCGATGCCTGTGACAATGTCGGGGGGGGGGGAACACTCCCAACTCCTTTGCTTCATTGAAGGCCCTAACCAACAATGGTCCCAATACCCCTGACTGTTACCAACCCAAATTCCATTTACAGCCCCTGGCGTTCCTTTAACAGTCCTTCCTCCGGGATCTCTGCATATCTCTGGTCCACCTGCAGGATTTCCTCCACTAGCGTTTCTATCTCCACCCGCTCCGCCTTCTCCCTGTGTGCCCGAATCAAAATAAACTCCCCCTTGACCACTGCCTTGTGCCTCCCAAACCGGACCTGCCGAAACCTCCCCCGTGTCATTAATCTCAACATACCCCCCCCCCCCCCCCACCCGCTCACACACCTCTGCCTACCGCTAACAGTCCCACATCCAGCCTCCATTGCGGGCGCAGCCCCGCCCGCCCGCCACCCGCTCACACACCTCTTCCTACCGCTAACAGTCCCACATCCAGCCTCCATTGCGGGCGCTGCCCCCCCCCACCCGCTCACACACCTCTTCCTACCGCTAACTGTCCCACATCCAGCCTCCATTGCGGGCGCTGCCCCCCACCCCCCACTCCCCCCCCCCCCCACCCGCTCACACACCTCTTCCTACCGCTAACAGTCCCACATCCAGCCTCCATTGCGGGCGCTGCCCCACCCCCCCCCCCCCCACCCGCTCACACACCTCTTCCTACCGCTAACAGTCCCACATCCAGCCTCCATTGCGGGCGCTGCCCCCCCCCAACCCAGTGCGGGGCACGGTCCGACACCACTATTGCCAAATACTCAGCAGCCACCACCCCTGCCAACAACATCTTATCGACCACAAAAAAGTCTATTCAGGAGGACACCTTGTGCACATGGGAGTAAAACAAAAATTATTTTGCCCTCGGCCTCCTTCACTCCCCTCCGGCAGACCCACGATCCTTATGACCGATTCTCTAGGTCCTCGACCTTCTCCTGAATCCTCTGCTGATCGCACTTCAGCCCCATCTCCGCTGCCATCGAGGCAAACTGCTCCTCGGGCTCCCCTGCCATCTCCTCCATCTTCTGGATCGCCTGACCCTGGGCCGCCAGCTTTGTTTCCACGCGGTCGACCGCCGCCTTGATCGAATCCACCGCCCGGGCCAAGTCCTCCAGACTCTCCTTCCATTGGTGGGTGAGCCTCTCGTTCAAGAAGCTCACCAGCTGCTCCGTCAACCGCTGAGGGGCCGCTCCCTGCCCCTCCACCACCTTCACATGAGTCGCAGGCGCCACACCAGCTCTAACTGACTGATTCCCGCCCTTTCGACCGATTATGGCCCTCAGCTCCATACACCGGAGGGTCAATCTCTTCCCCTCACTCTCCTGCAGCGATATTCCGCCTCACAACCACCTGTTAACCGGGGAAAAGGTCCGACAAAACCGCCACGAGCGGGAGCCACCAAATGTGCGACCACTCACTCCGTAGCGTCCGGACGTCCCGTACGAGAGTAAGCTTGCGGGAGCAAAAAAACTGACTGTAAAAGTTTCGACAGGTATGTGAAGAGAAAATGATTTGAAGAAGACAAATGTAGATCCCTTATAGTCAGAAACAGGGGAATTTATAACGGGACAAAGAAATGGCTGAGCAACTAAATACATTCTTTCTTCACAAAGGAGGATATAAATAACAATCCAGAATTGTTGGGGGATGCAAGGCTTAGTGAGAGGGAGGAACTGAAGGAAATTAGTCACAGTCGGGAAATAGTGTTGGGAAAATTGATGGGATTGAAGGCGGATAAATCCCCAGGGCCTGAGAATCTGCATCCCAGAGTGCTTAAGGAGGTGGCTCTGGAAATAGTGGATGCATTGGTGGTCATCTTCCGGGATTCTATAGACTCTGGAACTGTCCCTGCAGATTGGAGGGCAGCTCACGTCACTCCGATATTCATAAAGGGAGGTAGAGAGAAAGCAGGGAATTATAGACCAGTTCGTCTGACGTCGGTAGTGGGGAAAATGCTAGAGTCCATTATCAAAGATTCTATAGCAGAGCACTTAGAAAACTGGTAGAATCGGACGGAGTCAGCAGGGATTTATGAAAGGAAAATCATGCTGACAAATCTACTGGAATTCTTTGAGGATGTAACTAGCAGAGTTGACAAGGGGGAGCCAGTCAATGTGGTTTATTTGGACTTTCAGAGGCTTTCGTCAAGGTCCCACGTAAGAGACTAACGTGTAAAAATAAACCGTGGGATTAGGGGTAGTCTATTGAGATGGATGGAAGGCTGGTTGGCAGACGGGAAACAAAGAGTCGGAATTAACGGGTCTTTTTCCAAGTGGCTGGCAGTGACTAGTGGGATACAGCAGGGATCGGTGCTGGGACCCCAGCTAGTCACAATATATATTCATGATTTAGATGAGGTACCAAAATGTAATATCTCCACGTTTGCCGATGACACAAAGTTGGGTGGGAGGGTGAGCTGTGAGGAGGATGCAGAGATCCTTCAGTGGGATTTGGACAGGCTGAGTGGGCAAATACATGGCAGATACAGTTTAATGTGGATAAATGTGAGGTTTATCCACTTTGGTACAACAAACAGGAAGGCAGATTATTACCTGAATGACTATAGATTGAGAGGAACATGCAGCGATACCTGCGTACGCCAGTTGCTGAAGGTAAGCATGCAGGTACAGCAGGCGGTAAAGAAGGCGAATGGTATGTTGGCCTTCATTGCGAGAGGTTTCGAGTATAGAAGCGGGGATGTGTTGCTGCAATTGTACAGGGCCTTGGTGAGGCCACACCTGGAGTATTGTGGGCAGTTTTGGTCTCCTTCTCTGAGGAAGGATGTTCTTGCTCTCGAGGGAGAGCAGCGAAGGTTTACCAGACTGATTCCAGGGTTGGCGGGACTGTCACATGAGGAGAGATTGACTAGGTTGGGATTGTTCTCGCTGGAGTTCAGAAGAATGAGGGGGGATCTCATAGAGACGTCTAAAATTCTAACAGGACTGGAAAGGGTAGATGGAGGAAGGATGTTGCCGATGGTGGGGGTGTCCAGAACCAGGGGGTCACAGTCTGATGATACGGGGTAAACCCACTTAGGCTGAGAGCAGAAATGTTGCCACCCAGAGAGTGGAAAGCCTGTGGAATTCGCTACACCAGGAAGCAGTTTAGGCTAAAATATTGTGAGCGGGATTCTCCGTCAGCTGACACTGAAATCGGGAAAGGCGATTGGGCGGAGAATAGGTTCCGACGCCAAATCGCAATTCTCCGTCTCCTCGACAACGGCATCAATGCGGTCCAGAACGTATGTACAGTGGGCACTGTTTACATGTCATTAGCGGGCCAGACCCGATATTCTCCGGGGCCTCCACTGCTAACCCCTCTGCCTTCGATGGGCCGAGTTCCCAACGGCGCGGTTGACTTGTGCTTTTGAAAATTGTGAAAGTGGCGTTGGGGCTGTTGAGGGAGGGAGAGGGGGTACGGGAAGGGTCCAACATGGCCATAGTGTGCTGACAGTTGTGCCGCTGGGCGAGGGGGCTTCTGCCGGGGGGGGGGGGGGGGGGGGTAGGGCGGATGTGGGGAGGGGCCAGGAAGTGGGCTGAGGAGTGGCGGTGGAACAAGCAGGGAACGCCATTGCCCCGGCCGGCAAGGCAGCCATGCAGCTGCGCCCGCCGCTAACAGCCCACTGTGAACTTAGGGCCATGGGTTGTATAGGTCCCCCCCCCCCCCCCCCCAGGCCACCTCCCCAGGTGCCCTTTGGCCCCAGCCCACCCATCAGCTGTATGGGTGGAATGTGTTTGTGCGGCTGCAGCTTGTCAGCCTCCCGAGTGTCAATCACGGACCCGCCGAATCCCGCACCGTTTCTCATTGGAATCGATTGTGTTCCACGTGACGCTGGTGCGAGACCCTGCAACGGTCACTGAATCGGTCCGGGTTCGGCGCCAGTTTTGTTGTCGTGAAAACCCACAAATTCTGCGTCAGCGTTGACACCTAGTCTCAGGAACGGAACATGCCGCCATGTATGCGTCCAAGAAGCAGTTCGATATAGCACTCGGGGCGAAGGGGATTAAAGGCTATGGGGGGAATGCGGGATTATTGAGTTGGATGATCAGCTTTAATCATAATGAATGACGGACCAGGCTCGAAGGGCCGAATGGCCTCCTGCTCCTACTTTCCATCTTCAGTGTGATACTATCAGTAACTGCCTCAGTGAGCCACTGGCTCTTCCTGCTGATTTTTATTTTGTTTTCCAACAGAATGTAAATCTGCTGAACATTCTGAATTTTTTATTTAAATGTTGCACGCAGTTTATTTCCACCCTTCACTCTATTTACCCAGCTCTCCCCTCATACCGATTTATTAACCCTTCACTCTACTTACCCAGCTCTCCCCTCATACCGATTTATTAACCCTTCACTCTATTTACCCAGCTCTCCCCTCATACCGATTTATTAACCCTTCACTCTATTTACCCAGCTCTCCCCTCATACCGATTTATTAACCCTTCACTCTATTTACCCAGCTCTCCCCTCATACCGATTTATTAACCCTTCACTCTATTTACCAGCTCTCCCCTCATACCGATTTATTAACAATCTTGTTTCTGAGGGAGTTGTGATAGCATTGAAAGCATTTTAAATTGCTTTAAAATAAATCAGAGGCTCGTTTAGCTCACTGGGCTAAATCACTGGCTTTGAAAGCAGAACAAGGCAGGTCAGCAGCACGGTTCATTTCCCGTACCGGCCTCCCCAAACAGGCGCCGGAATGTGGTGACTAGGGGCTTTTCACAGTTCATTTGAAGCCGACTTGTGACAATAAGCGATTTTCATTTCATTTCAGTGCTTGCTATTTCCTTGTTGACATAAACCTGAAGGTTATCAGTGTAGGATTAGTGCCGCATGACTGATTTCACAATCTGTTCTTATCAGGGAATAAGGATTATGAAGGTTTAAGTGCAGTGAATGAGCTATGATCAATGAAAAGCCATCTTTTCCCGATATAATGTGAGGTGCTGATTTATTGGAATGACGTTCCCGACCTTGCCAGGGTTACACAGGGCCATTGGGGTGGTGGAGATACTGAGGGATGTTGTTGAAAACTTACCCCTATTCTTAGAAGTCCCCCTATACCAAAAAGGGCCGACATTCTAAATGGTGAACAGGGATTCTCACTCCCTGACTCCGATGCAGGCTTCGGTGGGTGCCATTCAGGTCAAACTATATTTCCAAGTTATAAGAACATAAGAACATAAGAACTAGGAGCAGGAGTAGGCCATCTGGCCCCTCGAGCCTGCTCCGCCATTCAATTAGATCATGGCTGATCTTTTGTGGACTCAGCTCCACTTTCCGGCCCGAACACCATAACCCTTAATCCCTTTATTCTTCAAAAAACTATCTATCTTTACCTTAAAAACATGTAATGAAGGAGCCTCAACTGCTTCACTGGGCAAGGAATTCCATAGATTCACAACCCTTTGGGTGAAGAAGTTCCTCCTAAACTCAGTCCTAAATCTACTTCCCCTTATTTTGAGGCTATGCCCCCTAGTTCTGCTGTCACCCGCCAGTGGAAACAACCTGCCCGCATCTATCCTATCTATTCCCTTCATAATTTTAAATGTTTCTATAAGATCCCCCCTCATCCTTCTAAATTCCAACGAGTACAGTCCCAGTCTACTCAACCTCTCCTCATAATCCAACCCCTTCAGCTCTGGGATTAACCTAGTGAATCTCCTCTGCACACCCTCCAGCGCCAGTACGTCCTTTCTCAAGTAAGGAGACCAAAACTGAACACAATACTCCAGGTGTGGCCGCACTAACACCTTATACAATTGCAACATAACCTCCCTAGTCTTAAACTCCATCCCTCTAGCAATGAAGGACAAAATTCCATTTGCCTTCTTAATCACCTGTTGCACTTGTAAACCAACCTTCTGTGACTCATGCACTAGCACACCCAAGTCTCTCTGAACAGCGGCATGCTTTAATATTTTATCGTTTAAATAATAATCCCTTTTGCTGTTATTCCTACCAAAATGGATAACCTCACATTTGTCAACATTGTATTCCATCTGCCAGACCCGAGCCCATTCACTTAACCTATCCAAATCCCTCTGCAGACTTCCAGTATCCTCTGCACTTTTCGCTTTACCACTCATCTTAGTGTCATCTGCAAACTTGGACACATTGCCCTTGGTCCCCAACTCCAAATCATCAATGTAAATTGTGAACAATTGTGGGCCCAACACGGATCCCTGAGGGACACCACTAGCTACTGATTGCCAACCAGAGAAACACCCATTTATCCCAACTCTTTGCTTTCTATTAATTAACCAATCCTCTATCCATGCTACTACTTTACCCTTAATGCCATGCATCTTTATCTTATGCAGCAACCTTTTGTGTGGCACCTTGTCAAAGGCTTTCTGGAAATCCAGATATACCACATCCATCGGCTCCCCGTTATCTACTGCACTGGTAATGTCCTCAAAAAATTCCACTAAATTAGTTAGGCATGACCTGCCTTTTACGAACCCATGCTGCGTCTGCCCAATGGGACAATTTCTATCCAGATGCCTCGCAATTTCTTCCTTGATGATAGATTCCAGCATCTTCCCTATTACCGAAGTTAAACTCACTGGCCTATAATTTCCTGCTTTCTGCCTACCTCCTTTTTTAAACAGTGGTGTCACGTTTGCTAATTTCCAATCCACCGGGACCACCCCAGAGTCTAGTGAATTTCGGTAAATTATCACTAGTGCATCTGCAATTTCCCTAGCCATCTCTTTTAGCACTCTGGGATGCATTCCATCAGGGCCAGGAGACTTGTCTACCTTTAGCCCCATTAGCTTGCCCATCACTCCCTCCTTAGTGATAACAATCCTCTCAAGGTCCTCACCTGTCATAGCCTCATTTCTATCAGTCGCTGGCATGTTATTTGTGTCTTCCACTGTGAAGACCGACCCAAAAAACCTGTTCAGTTCCTCAGCCATTTCCTCATTTCCCATTATTAAAACTCCCTTCTCATCCTCTAAAGGACCAATATTTACCTTAGCCACTCTTTTTTGTCTTATATATTTGTAAAAACTTTTACTGTCTGTTTTTATATTCTGAGCAAGTTTACTCTCATACTCTATCTTACTCTTCTTTATAGCTTTTTTAGTAGCTTTCTGTTGCCCCCTAAAGATTTCCCAGTCCTCTAATCTCCCAGCAATCTTTGCCACTTTATATGCTTTTTCCTTCAATTTGATACTCTCCCTTATTTCCTTAGATATCCACGGTCGATTTTCCCTCTTTCTTCCGTCCTTCCTTTTTGTTGGTATAAACCTTTGCTGAGCACTGTGAAAAATCGCTTGGAAGGTTCTCCACTGTTCCTCAACTGTTCCACCATAAAGTCTTAGCTCCCAGTCTACCTTAGCTAGTTCTTCTCTCATCCCCTTGTAATCTCCTTTGTTTAAACACAAAACACTAGTATTTGATTTTACTTTCTCACCCTCCATCTGTATTTTAAATTCCACCATATTGTGATCGCTCCTTCCGAGAGGATCCCTAACTATGAGATCATGAATCAATCCTGTCTCATTACACAGGACAAGATCTAGGACCGCTTGTTCCCTCGTAGGTTCCATTACATACTGTTCTAGGAAACTATCGCGGATACATTCTATAAACTCCTCCTCACGGTTGCCTTGACCGACCTGGTTAAACCAATCGACATGTAGATTAAAATCCCCCATGATAACTGCTGTACCATTTCTACATGCATCAGTTATTTCTTTGTTTATTGCCTGCCCCACCATCTCGTTACTATTTGGTGGCCGATAGACTACTCCTATCAGTGACTTTTTCGCCTTACTATTCCTGATTTCCACCCAAATGGATTCAACCTTATCCTCCATAGCACCGATGTCATCCCTTACTATTGCCCGGATGTCATCCTTAAATAACAGAGCAACACCACCTCCCTTACCATCCACTCTGTCCTTCCGAATAGTTTGATACCCTCGGATATTTAACTCCCAGTCGTGACCATCCTTTAACTATGTTTCAGTAATGGCCACTAAATCATAGTCATTTACGATGATTTGTGCCACCAACTCACTTACTTTATTCCGAATACTACGAGCATTCAGGTAAAGTACACTTATGTTGGTTTTTTTACCTCTGTTTTGAATCTTAACATCTCCAGTTTTATTCCTTTTGTTATTACTGGGCCTATTCACTGTGCTCCCCTCAGTCACTGTACCTTGTACTGTCGCCCTTATGGATTTCTGACTATGTCTTCTCTGCCTTGCACTTTTCCCCTTACTTCCTTTTGTTTCTGTCCCTGTTTTACTACCTTCCAACTTCCAGCATTGGTTCCCATCCCCCTGCCACATTAGTTTAAACCCTCCCCAACAGCTCTAGAAAACACCCCCCCTAGGACATCGGTTCCAGTCCTGCCCAAGTGCAGACCTTCCGGTTTGTACTGGTCCCACCTCCCCCAGAACCGGTCCCAATGCCCCAGGAATTTGAATCCCTCCCTCTTGCACCATCTCTCGAGCCACGCATTCATCCTATCTATCCTGACATTCCTACTCTGACTAGCTCGTGGCACTGGTAGCAATCCTGAGATTACTACCTTTGAGGTCCTACTTTTTAGTTTAACTCCTAACTCCCTGAATTCCGCTTGTAGGACCTCATCCCGTTTTTTACCTATATCGTTGGTGCCTATGTGCACCACGACAGCTGGCTGTTCACCCTCCCCCCCCCCCCAGAATGTCCTGCAGCCACTCCGAGACATCCTTGACCCTTGCACCAGGGAGGCAACATACCATCCTGGAGTCTCGATTGCGTCCACAGAACCGCCTGCCTATTCCCCTTACGATCGAGTCCCCTATCACTATAGCCCTGCCATTTTTCTTCCTGCCCTGCTGTGCAGCAGAGCCAGCCACGGTGCCATGAACCTGGCTGCTGCTGCCTTCCCCTGGTGAGCCATCTTCCTCAACAGTATCCAAAGCGGTATATCTGTTTTGCAGGGAGATGACCGCAGGGGACACCTGCACTGCCTTCCTACTCTTGCTCTTTCTTTTGGTCACCCATTTTCTATCTCCCTCAGTAACCTTCACCTGCGGTGTGACCAACTCGCTAAACGTGCTATCCACGACCTCCTCAGCATCGCGGATGCTCCAAAGTGAGTCCATCCGCAGCTCCAGAGCCGTCAAGCGGTCTAACAAGAGCTGCAACTGAACACACTTCTTGCACGTGAAGGAGCCAGGGACAGTGGACGTGTCCCTGAGCTCCCACATCGCACACGAGGAGCATGACACGGGTCTGGGATCTCCTGCCATGTCTTAAACCCTTGGTAAACTTAAACAACTAGAATTTCAAAATAAAAATAAATAAATTAGACAATGAAAAGAAAAAGAGAGACTACTTACCAGTCACTTACCAGGGTTAAAAAGCACCTCCTCACACTCTGCACCGAATTACCTCACTGCACCAAATTACCAAGTTTCAATCTCCCACTCTGTATGAGTCTCACTCCGGATGAGTCTCCTGGAAAAGTGATCGTTCTTATGTTCTTATAATATCTGAATAATAATCTTTTACTGTCACAAGTATGAAGTTACTGTGAAAAGCCCCTAGTCGCCACATTCCGGCACCTGTTCGGGGAGGCTGGTACAGGGATTGAACCCGTGCTGCTGGCTTTATTCTGCATTAACAAACCAGCTGTCTAGCCCACTAAGCTAAACCGCCCCATTAGCTACGATGTTGAATGTTGGGCGATTAAGACTCTGCCTGCTTACTCAGGTGGATATATAGGATCCCACTGAATCATTTTGAGTTGGGGGGAGAGTTCCTCCCCGTGTCCTGGTCAATATTTATCTCTCAATCAATGTGGCTGTGAAATTTTATAGATGCTGATTGACCTTTGAAGTCATGAAACAAATGGAGGATTTTCCTTTAAATGATGTGTGTGGTGTGAATTTAGTTTATTTATATCACTGTTAAAAGGCACTAAATCTTTGTTTTAAGCAGAGTAAAAGGCAGCTTTGAAGAAGGTTAACTTTTTTATTTGAAACTGAAGTTAAGTTGTCAGCTTCCCCACCCCTCAGGGTTCTCAGACACTGAATAGAAACACAAGTTGCTGCAGTCCCAGAGGCTGCTTTCCCCTTTTTGAGAGAGAGCTGACTGAACATAGAACATAGAACATAGAACGATACAGCGCAGTACAGGCCCTTCGGCCCACGATGTTGCACCGACATGGGAAGTCAAAAACTAAAGGCCATCTAACCTACACTATGCCCTTATCATCCATATGCTTATCCAATAAACTTTTAAATGCCCTCAATGTTGGCGAGTTCACTACTGTTGCAGGTAGGGCATTCCACGGCCTCACCACTCTTTGCGTAAAAAACCCACCTCTGACCTCTGTCCTATATCTATTACCCCTCAATTTAAGGCTATGTCCCCTCGTGCTAGCCACCTCCATCCGCGGGAGAAGGCTCTCGCTGTCCACCCTATCTAACCCTCTGATCATTTTGTATGCCTCTATTAAGTCACCTCTTAACCTTCTTCTCTCTAATGAAAACAACCTCAAGTCGATCAGCCTTTCCTCATAAGATTTTCCCTCCATACCAGGCAACATCCTGGTAAATCTCCTCTGCACCCGTTCCAAAGCTTCCACGTCCTTCCTATAATGAGGCGACCAGAACTGTACGCAATACTCCAAATGTGGCCGTACTAGAGTTTTGTACAACTGCAACATGACCTCATGGCTCCGGAACTCAATCCCTCTACCAATAAAGGCCAACACACCATAGGCCTTCTTCACAACCCTATCAACCTGGGTGGCAACTTTCAGGGATCTATGTACATGGACACCGAGATCCCTCTGCTCATCCACACTACCAAGAATTTTACCATTAGCCAAATATTCCGCATTCCTGTTATTCTTTCCAAAGTGAATCACCTCACACTTCTCCACATTAAACTCCATTTGCCACCTCTCAGCCCAGCTCTGCAGCTTATCTATGTCCCTCTGTAACCTGCAACATCCTTCCGCACTGTCTACAACTCCACCGACTTTAGTGTCGTCTGCAAATTTACTCACCCATCCATCTGCGCCCTCCTCTAGGTCATTTATAAAAATGACAAACAGCAACGGCCCCAGAACAGATCCTTGTGGTACGCCACTCGTAACTGAACTCCATTCTGAACATTTCCCATCAACTACCACTCTCTGTCTTCTTTCAACTAGCCAATTTCTGATCCACATCTCTAAATCACCCTCAATCCCCAGCCTCCGTATTTTCTGCAATAGCCGACCGTGGGGAACCTTATCAAACGCTTACTGAAATCCATATACACCACATCAACTGCTCTACCCTCGTCTACCTGTTCAGTCACCTTCTCAAAGAACTCGATAAGGTTTGTGAGGCATGACCTACCCTTCACAAAACCATGCTGACTATCCCTAATCATATTATTCCTATCTAGATGATTATAAATCGTATCTTTTATAATCCTCTCCAAGACTTTACCCACCACAGACGTTAGGCTCACCGGCCTATAGTTACCGGGGTTATCTCTACTCCCCTTCTTAAACAAAGGGACCACATTTGCTATCCTCCAGTCCTCTGGCACTATTCCTGTAGCCAATGATGACCTAAAAATCAAAGCCAAAGGCTCAGCAATCTCTTCCCTGGCTTCCCAGAGAATCCTAGGATAAATCCCATCAGGCCCCAGGGACTTATCTATTTTCACCTTGTCCAGAATTGCCAACACTTCTTCCCTACGCACCTCAATGCCATCTATTCTAATAGCCTGGGTCTCAGCATTCTCCTCCACAATATTATCTTTTTCTTGAGTGAATACTGACGAAAAGTATTCATTTAGTATCTCGCTTATCTCCTCAGCCTCCACACACAACTTCCCACCTCTGTCCTTGACTGGCTCTACTCTTACCCGAGTCATTCTTTTATTCCTGACATACCTATAGAAAGCTTTTGGGTTTTCCTTGATCCTACCTGCCAAAGACTTCTCATGTCCCCTCCTTGCTCGTCTCAGCTCTCTCTTTAGATCCTTCCTCGCTTCCTTGTAATTATCAAGCACCCCAACTGAAACTTCACGCCTCATCTTCACATAGGCCTCCTTCTTCCTCTTAACAAGAACATAGAACAGTACAGCACAGAACAGGCCCTTCGGCCCTCGATGTTGTGCCGAACAATGATCACCCCACTTAAACCCACGTAACCCGTATACCCGTAACCCAACAATCCCCCCATTAACCTTACACTACGGGCAATTTAGCATGGCCAATCCACCTAACCCGCACATCTTTGGACTGGACTGATTCCACTTCTTTGGTAAACCACGGTTCCCTCGCTCGACCCCTTCCTCCCTGCCTGACTGGTACGTACTTATCAAGAACATGCAATAGCTGTTCCTTGAACAAGCTCCACATATCCAGTGTGCCCAACCCTTGCAGCCTACTTCTCCAACCTACACATCCTAAGTCATGTCTAATGGCATCATAATTGCCCTCCCCCCAGCTATAACTCTTGCCCTGCGGGGTATACTTATCCCTTTCCATCACTAACGTAAAGGTCACCGAATTGTGGTCACTGTTTCCAAAGTGCTCACCTACCTCCAGATCTAACACCTGGCCTGGTTCATTACCCAAAACCAAATCCAATGTGGCCTCGCCTCTTGTTCGCCTGTCAACATATTGTGTCAGGAAACCCTCCTGCACACATTGTACAAAGAACGACCCATCTAATGTACTTGAACTATATCTTTTCCAGTCAATATTTGGAAAGTTAAAGTCTCCCATAACAACTACCCTGTTACTTTCGCTCTTTTCCAGAATCATCTTCGCCATCCTTTCCTCTACATCCCTAGAACTATTAGGTGGCCTATAGAAAACTCCCAGCAGGGTGACTTCTCCTTTCCTGTTTCTAACCTCAGCCCATACTACCTCGGAAGAAGAGTCCCCATCTAGCATCCTTTCCGCCACCGTAATACTGTCCTTGACTAGCAGCGCCACACCTCCCCCTCTTTTGCCCCCTTCTCTGAGCTTACTAAAACACCTAAACCCCGGAACCTGCAACAACCATTCCTGTCCCTGCTCTATCCATGTCTCTGAAATGGCCACAACATCGAAGTCCCAGGTACCAACCCATGCTGCCAGTTCCCCTACCTTATTTCGTATACTCCTGGCATTGAAGTAGACACACTTCAAACCACCTACCTGAACACTGGCACCCTCCTGCGAAGTCAAATCTGTGCTCCTGACCTCTATACTCTCAATCTCCCGTACCCCAAAACTACAATCCAGGTTCCCATGCCCCTGCTGAATTAGTTTAAACCCCCCCCAAAGAGCACTAACAAATCTCCCCCCCCCCCCAGGATATTGGTGCCCCTCAGGTTCAGATGTAGACCATCCTGTCTATAGAGGTCCCACCTTCCCCAGAAAGAGCCCCAGTTATCCAGAAATCTGAATCCCTCCCGCCTGCACCATCCCTGTAGCCACGTGTTTAATTGCTCTCTCTCCCTATTCCTCATCTCACTATCACGTGGCACGGGCAACAACCCAGAGATAACAACTCTGTTTGTTCTCGCTCTGAGCTTCCATCCTAGCTCCCTAAAGGCCTGCCTGACATCCTTGTCCCCTTTCCTACCTATGTCGTTAGTGCCAATGTGGACTACGACTTGGGGCTGCTCCCCCTCCACCTTAAGGACCTGGAAAACACGATCCGAGACCACTGGTGGTGGGTTTAACCTGAGGGTCACCACATTTCAGGCGAGGAGCAAGGTTGAACCTTCCTGAATAACCATAGCTGATATGGGAGTTGAACCCACACTGCTGGCGTCGCTCCACATTACAAACCAGCCGTCCAGTCAACTGAGCTAAACCAACTCCCTTTAACCCTACTCCCATTTGCCGTGTTATATTGGCCAATGTAAAACAATCTTACTTTTCAGTTCAGCGATGCTAGAATGCCCATTGCTGTGAATGTTTGTGAAACAAGTGCATTGAGTGAGAGAGTTCCAGCAGGTTGATAGCGATATGGTGAATGATTTACCTGCCTTGATGTCAAGGGCAGTCACTCTCACCTCACCTCTGGCATTCAGCTGTGTTCTAGCGCCACCAGGTGACCAAAGTCACTAATGCAGGGAAAATAAATCTGTGGAGTCCCGATCTCAGCCAGCGGGTGGCAGTGTAGCTCCATGCAAAACAAGATTTTTATTCTTAAAATGTTTTTATTCATTTACCTGAATAAAGAACAAAACAGAGGAACACTGGAGAGATACCATCAGATATTAGTGACTGAAATGAATTTGTGTGAACTAATTGAACATTGAAATAAATTTCCGGGCCTGAATAACATAAGGATTCTGAGAAATTACTGGGTTAAAAATAAACCCATAGACAGTTTGTGGGTTTAAGTTTACTATTTTGCTGACAAGTAATGTTGTTGCATCAGTTAAACGATATTTATACACTATAACAATTTGATCTGTTATAATAAAAACAAAATACTGCGAATGCTGGAAATCATCTAAAAAAGATTCATATTCCACTCGATACGTCAACTCTGTTTCTCTCTCTGCAGACTGGACCTGCTGAACATTTTTCCAGAACTTTCTGTTTTTATTATTAATTTGATCTGCTGGTTAATTGAACAGGGAAACATGTTGTTCCAGTCTCACCAGGAGCTGCTGCACTGGTTTTTAAAAATCTAATTTTATTGCTGCAATACCATTCTCAGCCAGGGGGAGGTGGTGTTGCTTGGTCTAATTTCACTTTCATTCTCACATTCTAACTACCCACCAATGTCCCAGTTACTAAACCAGGAGGACATTCTTATCCTCTCTGTATTCTGAATCCAGGCCCAGATTTGTGAATTCAGCTCCTGACACACAGCAAGATCCCAAACTGGGAAATTTCACTCTCCCAACCTGGGCTTTCTTGAACATTGTGCAGACCGGCAGAGTGGAATTTCCCGATAGGGACTCGGTGTGTGACAGGAACATGGAAGTGGGAAGTTCAGGTATCCAGCAGCAGGTGGCGATACTGCGCTGCAAAACTTTACTGATCTTCGTACAGCTCAACATCACCATCGTGTGGCTGAAACTGGCACTACAATGAACTGCAAGGGAAAGTTCAACTCTCTGGGCTGAATTTTCACTGTGATCACCGGTCACAAAAGGCGCTGGAGTCAAGTGTAGGAGCCGAGTGAGAAATGGAATCACAGAAGAAATCCCAGCTACAGCTTTACACTGCAGTATCTGTGTAACCATAACATGATCAAAGATCCAAAGTCCAAAGATGTGCAGGTTAGGTGGATTGGCCATGATAAATTGCCCTTAGTGTCCAAAGTTGCCCTTAGTGTTGGGTGGGGTTACTGGGTTATGGGGATGGGGTGGAGGTGTTGGCCTTGGGTAGGGTGCTCTTTCCAAGAGCTGGTGCAGACTCGATGGGCCGAATGGCCTCCTTCTGCACTGTAAAATCTATGAAAAAGTCTATGAAATCTATGATCAAAAACATTTAATAGTCCCAAAAAAGAATAAATGTTGACATTTTGAGGCGTAGATGCCTCCGTAATGGTTTTGACTTTTGAAGGTGATTAGTGGAGTCACTTTGTGTCCATGACGTGACCCAGATATTCAATAGAAGATTGGTAAAATTCACATTTATCTTTCCACACTCTTAATCCGTAATCTTCTAGGCTCTGGAGTGTCGCATCTCAGTTGTGGAGATTCTTCCTAATTTTTTCCAGGAACTAAGATATCATCTAAGCAAAACTGGCCTCCTAATCCACTTAGAATTTGATCCATGACACGTTGGATCATCTCAGGTGTGGACGTGACACCAAATTGAAGACTTTAATATCTGGACAGCCCATTGTGTATCACGATTGTCAAAGTAAGAAGTCTTACAACACCAGGTTAAAGTCCAACAGGTTTGTTAGTGAAGCAATTATTCTCAATGTGAAAGTTGAGCTCTGACAATGACCATATTCACAGACTCCAGGGAAATGCTCCATTTCCACCCTTTACAGAATTACAGCTAATTACTCTCACATTTAAACTTCTCACTTTCCCAGCAGCTGTAGATCAGTTAAACTGAGACCCTGTCCCGTTTACAGATCCGGATCAGAACCGGATCAGAATCTCAGCCCCTTTAATATCCCCCAAAATGGAGTAGAAATGCTCAATATTTCCTCCTTTTCCCTCAATTGAGAATT
Organism: Scyliorhinus canicula; assembly: GCF_902713615.1. Classification (NCBI taxonomy): domain Eukaryota; kingdom Metazoa; phylum Chordata; class Chondrichthyes; order Carcharhiniformes; family Scyliorhinidae; genus Scyliorhinus; species Scyliorhinus canicula. The sequence goes on from NC_052158.1 coordinate 4,201,032, forward strand.
CCCCCGTGTAATTCCCCCACATCTTGGCCATCAGAGAACCATTTCCTGAATTTCTGCTCTCACCCTTTGCCTCCCAGAACCGTGATCGGATTCTCCTTGTCCTCACCTTCCAACTCATCAGCCTCCACTTTCAACGGATCCTCCATCTATTTCAACACCTCCAGTGTGGTACCATCACCAAACACACCTTCCCCTCCCCTTTCAGCATTCAGAAGGGATCTTTCTCTTGGTGACACTGCTCCAATCCTCAATCAGCTCCCAACTTGTCAATCACTTTGACCTCTTTCAATTGAACAGATTGTATTCACTGCTCACAATGCCATCTCCTCCACACTGGGGAATCCAAACACAGATTGAGTGACCACTTTGCTCAACACCTCTCTTCAGTCCGTAACCATGACCCTGAGCTTGCGGTGCCTTTTAATTCTGCACTGTGCTCTCACACTGACATCTCTGACTTCAGCTTCCTGGACTGTTCCAGTGAAGTTCAACACCAGCTCGAGGAACAGCAGCTCAGCTTCCAATTGGGCACTTTACAGACCCAAACATTCAGTTTAAATTTCAGAACATAATCTCTGTGAGCACCTCTATCAAGTCTTGTTTCTTTACTTGTCCCATTAACTGCTGCCTTTGGCACTGACCCACCAACTGTTTTATCATTTAATCTCTCCCTATTCTGTCCTATCACAGACCTTCCTATTTACCCTCTCCCATTTCACACCCTTAAAATCTATTATATTTCTAACTTTTCCCAGTTCTGACGGAAGGTCACGACCCGAAACATTGACTCTGTTTCTCTCTCCACAGCTGATTCCTGACCTGTTGGGTATTCCAGGAATTTTCTTTCCCTGTCCTCACCCTTCCCTATCTCTGGAACGTTCCCCAATCCCTACCAAACCTCCCTGATTTCTGCTCTCCTCTATTTTTGTCCTCTTGTACATCCCGGATTTTCCTTGTTCTGCCTCTGCCAGCGATGTATTCAGCTAACTGGACACAAAGCTTCTGAATTCCCTCCCTAACCCTCTCCACCTCTCTCCCTCACTGTCCTCCTTTCACACTCTGTCACCAAGCTTTCCATGACCTGTCCTAATATCTCCTTCTGTGGCTGACGGTCAAATTCAGTTTGATAATGTTTTCGTGAAGCACTTTGGGACATTTTACTACGCGAAAGGCTCTGTATAAATATAAATTGCTGTTGTTTGATTCAAATCCAAGAACAAGGGATGAAGTAACGGTTTGACACAAACCTCGGGCACTGCCCAGGATAATCCAGGAACAACGTCTCCATTCATTTTAGATCAAAGTATCTCCCAGACAATCCCCAGAAATACATTTCATGTCTTCACACCCACTTCAGTGATTTTTAAACCTTTTCCCCAATTAATCTCCTCTCTGTACTCGGAACCCAGGCCCAGATTTGTGAATTCAGCTCCAGACACACAGCAAGATCCCAAACTGGGAAATTTCACTCTACCAACCTGGGCTGTTTTGAACATTGTCCAGACCGGCAGTGTGGAATTTCCCGATAGGGATTCGGTGTGTGACAGGAACATGGAAGTGGGAAGTCCAGGCTGTGGTGGTATGACTGGGAGTGCTGCCATTGGTGCAGAGCACTTGCTGCCCATTGGCTCAGGCTGGTCATGTGCCTTTCGGCTGTTTGACTGAGACTAGTCAGGTGACTGCTCACCAATTGGTCGAGAGGCAAGTAGCCCCACCTATGAGGCGGGTATAAGTACCCAGACGACCCGGCGATCGGCCTTTCACTGTAGTCGACCACCGGGCTAACATCTAGCTTATTAAAGCCTACATTTGGATCTTCATCATGTCTCGCGTCCAATTGATGATGCATCAATTTAATCAGCTAGAAATTTGAAATAGAGATACGCATCAAACCCGACTGCCTCCGCATCAACCCACACGCTTCGAACGCGCCCGCAACCTTTAAACATTGGCTGGCGTGTTTTAACAGCCACCTGACGACTGCAACCAGCCAGCCCGCCAAGGAACAGAAACTCCACATCCTCCACTCGTGCGTGGGCACGGAGGTATATTCGATGATTGAGGACGAACAGGACTATGACGCGGCTATGGATCTCCCGAGAGAACACTTTCTCCGGCCGGTCAACCAAGTACATGCACGGCATCTCCTGGCTACAAGACAACAGTTCCCCGGTGAGTCCCTCGGTGGGTTTTACCGGGCCCTTGCGGCCCTGGGGAGAAATTGCGCCTGTCCCCAAGTTTCTGCGACAGAGCACATGGAACTTTTAGTCAGGAACGCTTACATTGCCAGCGTGCAAGCCTCCTCCATTCGCCAGCGACTACTGGAAAAGGCCACCCTCAGCCTAGCTGAGGCACGGACCCTCGCAACCTCCCTGGAGGGGGCCGACCTGAACGTCAGCGCATACGCCCTCGGCCGCACGGCAGCCCCCTGGGCTTCGTGGCACACACCCTCTCCGTCCTCCGCCGACCCCGACCCCCCCTCAGGCCTGCGCTGCGGGACGCCCCAACAGGCTCGCAGGGCCCCGCTGTTATTTTTGTGGCTTAGCAAAATCCCCCCGCCCGCACTGCCCAGCCCGCTCCGCTGTGTGCAAGAGCTGCGGGAAGAACGGCCACTACGCTGTGGTCTGCCAGACAAAGTCGGTCGCTGCTGTTCCGCTCAGTGACCGCGGATCGTCCCCCCCGCACTCCCCCAGGGCCGAGCGCGGCGCACAGGCCTCTCCACCACACGGCCCCCGCATCCGGCCCACGGGCCTCCCTGCCCCCGCACCCGGCTGCTCCGATTGGCCCGCAGACACCGCTGACCCTGCCCTCAACCGCCACGAGGGTCCCGTGGTCGCCGCCATCTTGGGCCCCGGACGCCCTGTGTGGGTCACGGGCGCCGCCATTTTGGGGCCCCGACTCCACGTGCTGGTCCTGGGCGCCGCTATCTTGGGCCGGCACAGAAGGCCCCTCCAGCGACTACTCCGCCAACGAGGATGACCAGGAACTCTCACCATGACTCACTGCAATCACCCCACGGCTTGCTTCGATCACCCTCGACCAGTCGCGACCACGCACGCTCGCCACGACGATGACGCAGATCCAGCTCAACGGGCATGAGATGAGTTGCCTGCTGGACTCCGGGAGCACGGAAAGTTTCGCCCACCCCCGACACTGGTAAGACGCTGTGCGCTCCCCGTTCAACCGGTCAAGCATAAGATAGCGCCAGCCTCAGGTTCACACTCCGTCCAGATCACCGGGTGCTGCATAGCGGACCTCACCGTCCAGGGGAGGGTTTTCAAGAACTACAAACTCCTCGTCCTTCCCCGTCTCTGCGCACTTTTGGGACTGGACTTCCAGTGCAACCTGCAGAGCCTGACCTTCCAATTCGGCGGCCCTATTCCCCCCCTCACTGTCTGCAGCCTCGCGTCCCTCAAAGTGGACCCCCCTTCCTTGTTTGCGAATCTGACCCCAGATTGTAAACCAGTCGCCACTAGGAGCAGACGTTACAGTGCCCAGGACCGGACCTTCATCAGGGTCGAGGTCCAAATGCTGCTGAAGGAAGGAGTCATAGAGGCCAGCAACAGTCCCTGGCGAGCCCAAGTGCTGGTAGTTAGGACTGGGGAGAAAAACCATATGGTCATTGACTACAGCCAGACCATCAACAGGTTTATGCAGGCTGGACGCGTATCCTCTCCCTCATATTTCCGACCTGGTTAACAGGACGGGTAATACAAAGTCTTTTCCACGGTGGACCCCATCACAAATGGGGTCTCGGTCTTGCAACGGGAGATGGACTGAATGGTCGACACGCACGGTTTATGGGCTACCGTCCCATATCTCGATAACGTCACCATCTGCGGCCATGACCAGCAGGACCACGACACCAACCTTCAAAATTCCTCCAAACCGCAAAACTCCTTAATTTGACCTACAATAAGGATAAGGTGCGTGTTTAGCACCGACGGTCTAGCCATCCTCGGCTACGTAGAGTGCAACGGAGTGATAGGCCCCGATCCCGAACACACACGCCCCCCTTACATCAACACCTCCCTCCCAATCCCTATTCCCCCCCTGCGCTCCCACGAACCAGCGCACAGGGCCTCCCTTTCCCGATCACAAGCGTCTCAACACCGGCCCGGGGTACGTAAAACAGACCTAATGACCGACGCTCCCGGAATGTCAGGACGATCAACACCGGCCCGATGTCACCGGCTCCACTGCGGCAGTCCGCCAGGACAACCACGGGCACCCGACAGGCTGATCGGTCCATCTGAAGGCACCGACTGGGACTTATTGGACGCTATTGATTGCGTGAATGTACCTTGTTTTTGGCTTTTCAAACTGGAAACATTGACTTCTGTCAAATTCCTGTTCACATGTGCCACGAGCCCAGTGGGTCAGACCACCGTTCATCTCGATTTGGTCTCTAGTCATAGGGGTGGTTGGTGGTAACCACCAGTTCCTCAGCCCCCCCCCCTCCTTCCCTGAACCCCCCCCCAGCTTTGTTTCTCCACAAGGGATGAATGGGGTGGTATGACGGGGAGTGTGCTTGCCATTGATGCAGAGCACTTGCTGCCCAGTGGACTCAGGCTGGACATGTGTCTCTCGCTGATTGGCTGAGACCAGTCATGTGACTGCTCACCATTGGTCGAGAGGCAAGTAGCCCCGCTATGAGCCAGGGTATAAGTACCCAGAGGACCCGGCGGTCGGCCTTTCACTGGAGTCGACCACCGGGCTAACATCCAGCTGATTAAAGCCTACATTTGGATCTTCATCGTGTCGCGCGTCCAATGGTGGTGCATCACAGGCTCTGTTTTATTTTCCGTCCTTTGTTTCTGATCCAATTCTCTTTCAGTTGTGAGAAAGGTCCTGCCTGAATTGTCTGATCAGCGAGTTTTGAGCATTTTGTGTTTTTGGTATTCCTGCCAGTACCAGGTACCAGCAGCAGGTGGCGATACTGCGCTGTAAAACTTTACTGATCTTTGTACAGCTCAACATCACCATCGTGTGGCTGCAATTGGCACTACAATGAACTGCAAGGGAAAGTTCAACCCTCTGAGATGAATTTTCACTGATCCGTAACTTCCTGCTTGCGGCAGGAAGCCACAGGCCGGCGATTTTGAAAGAGAAATCTGCACACTGTCCTGGGCTCTGATGATACATCCAACCTTCCTTTCCCCACTGCAATCTGGTCATCCAGCGCTCTGGTCTGTGCAGACTCCAGCGCACCACAGGAGAAGTGTAGCCCCGCCCCTTATGACACTGTCAGCTCGGCACCGCCCATTGAGGGCAGGTCAGCTTGGGAACGCCCATTGAGGGCAGGTCAGATGGGAACGCC